>NC_090651.1:52469531-52747099 GCF_040937935.1 Hyperolius riggenbachi
TAAACATACCAGTGCGTTAGGGGACATCTCCTATTACCCTCTGTCACAATTTCGCCGCTCCTCGCCGCATTAAAAGTGGTTAAAAACAGTTTTAAAAAGTTTGTTTATAAACAAACAAAATGGCCACCAAAACAGGAAGTAGGTTGATGTACAGTATGTCCACACATAGAAAATACATCCATACACAAGCAGGCTGTATACAGCCTTCCTTTTGTATCTCAAGAGATCATTATACACAGGCAGTGTGCATAGAGGGGCCAGGAAAGGGGAGATGCATCACAGAACCACAACACTGAAGAACTTGGCAGCCTTCCAGACACAGGCTGACAAGTCTGACAAGAGAGAGATAAGTTGATTTATTACAGCGACTGTGATAGTGGAAAGTGCTGCAGTAAGCCAGAACACATTAGAATAGCTTTTGGAACTTGTAGGATGATAAAAAACAGGATGTAATTTTTGTTACGGAGTCTCTTTAAGAAGGGGAGGTTGGAGACAGGTCTGTAGTTACTCATTGTATCTGGATCCATGGAAGGTTTTTTTAAGAAGGGGCTTGATGTTTCCTTTTTAAAGAGGTAGGAAACCTCCCTGCTTGCAGAGAGCAATTTACTATTTTGTGAAATGCTGGACCAAGCAGGTCAGGGCATTTCAGCATATGTTTAGTTGGTCCAGGTATAATCTCTTACCCACACTTTTTTAAAAGAACAGGCAAATGTTTGATTTCATGAGGGCAGCCTTTTTTTTTTTTTTTTTTTTTTTTTTTTTTTTTTTTTTTTTGATTGAAAGGAGGTGACAGGGAGCATGAGATACAGTTCCAACTGTCCTGTGTCCTGAGCACCTCTCCTAGTTGCTAGGCAACGTGAACAACATAGGAAATCCCATCATGCCCTGCACAGCAGCAGGGAAAAAAAGCCCGGGCTTTTTTTCTTTGATGGGTGGAGCTTAGCTAAAAAAAATGCAGCTAAAAATGATGCTTGGGTAAGAAAAACAAAGTTCTGATGCTGTGAAACTGTTAAAGAAACACCAAGTCTTTTCAGTTCTGCTGAGTAGATTTTTAGTCCGGAGGTTCACTTTACGTTCTTACTGCTGAGATCTGATAAAGCCTCAAGCAGGGAAATCTTCCCTATGTTTACAACTTCTAACTGTACACCTAGCCTCAGTGCCCTTCACCAGGACTTGTACTCTGTCTCCCCTGCAGTCTTAAAGAGGAACTCCAGTGAAAATAATGTAGTAAAAAAAGTGCTTCATTTTTTTTTTACCATAATTATGTATAAATGATTTAGTCAGTGTTTGCTCATTGTAAAATCTTTCCCTCCCCGATTTACATTCTGACATTTATTACATGGTGACATTTTTACTGTGGGCAGGTTATGTAGCTGCTCCTAGCTGTTTTGGCTGTTAGAGACAGCTGTAAACAGCTAATTCCTGTCTGTGAACATTGTTACATTGTGGCAGTTTGCCCAGAGTACCGCAGTACTCTGAGCTTCTTGTGGGAGGGGTTTCAGCACAAAATCAGTCATACAACGCCCCCTGATGGTCTGTTTGTGAAAATCATTACATTTCTCATGTAAAAGGGGTATCAGCTACTGATTGGGTTAAAGTTCAATTCTAGGTTGGAGTTTCTCTTTAAGCTAGCTGCACATGCTGGAGTAAACTCTGCTGAGGTGGCTGTTAAAGTGATCCTTAGTGTACCTGAGATGGTACTTGTGGTCCATGGGCTCCCTCCCCAGTAGCTGCGTTGTCCCGTGGTCAACTCCGGTTATTTAGCTAGTGGTGGTGTTGTGTGTTGGCTGGGAGCGCGATGGGGGTGCACACACATCTGTGCATGCCCAGAAGACCATTGCGTTCCAAATTTACTGGAGGTGACCATGGGACAAGAGAGCGCTAGAAGCTGCACTATCATGTGCTGCGCGTTGTTCCTCCTCTATAGCAACAGACACCAGCGATTACTCTGCAGGCTGTGTGAGGCCTGTCTGTATTCCCGGTCTGTCACTGTAGCTATAGGCGCACTGCAGTCTGTGTGAGGGCCAGTCTGTCACTGTGACTATAGATTAGTGTGTGAGGCCTGTCCTCATTTGAGAGCCTCTTTGTAGTTTGACAGATTTGTATGTTGCCCTTCAGGTTATCAGGCTGCATCCGCCTTCATCCAGGTATTATCAGATTACTGGCTGGAGTCATCATCCCCCTTCAGCGGGTCGGTGGCAGGCTCTGTCCCAGGCTCACACGCCCTGCTGTTTACATACACCAGCAGCACACAATGCTCACTTTCCTCTTTATGACACAGGCAGTAATAAAGCACTTGGATTTAATAGCCATCTTTGGTCTGGGATCCTTGCAACCCCTGGCTTTGGCAGAAGTTTATGAATGTTTGTAATAAAAAGTGTGTGCTGTGCAGTGATTCCGAGCGGTTTTAGCTGGAGGATCCTCCCACTTCTTGTCTTTCTAGCTCTGTTGTCAGCAGAAGGGTCGCATTACATGTGGTCACATTGCACAACTCAAGCAAAATGTAACTGCAAAGTAAAGGTGGCCACTAATGATCCAATCTTTTTCATCCAATCTTACCATTTCTATGTAATATAAGGTACTGCCCACAGTATCCATTCAAAATATTCACTCATTTTACTCTTCTACTACAGAGATTTGGTAAGATTGGATGAAAAAGATTGGATCATTAGTGGCCACCTTCAGATTACTGCTTACAGGTTAGCTTGAAAATGCACATTCATGTAGAGCGTTGGCTAACCTTGGCACGCCAGCTGTGGTGGAACAACTACAAGTCCCATGAGGCATTGCAATACTCTGATAGCTCTAAGCATAGCTTGGGGAGGCAGAGGCATGATGGGATTTGTAGTTTTGTCACAGCTTGGGTGCCAAGGTCAGCCATCACTGATGTAGAGAATGTGTCTGTATTGTTGCTTTGTCTTTTTCTTTTAATAGTTACAGTAAGCTTAAAGTCAAATTGCCTAGCTGGCTAGCTAGTGTAATGGTTAAAAAGGAACTTTAACCTTGGATTGGACTTCATCCCAATAAGTAGCTGATACCCCCCCCCCCCCCCCTTTACCATGATAAATCTTTACCCTTTCTTGAATAGGTCATCGGGGGAGGGGGGTCTATATGGCTGATATTGTGGTGAGACCCCTCCCACAGTGTGTCAGTGAACATCAATGCATTGTGGGAAATAACTGCTTTTTCCAGCTGCCCAGCAACTGGGTATCTCCCGCTGTGCATAGAACTCTGTGACGAACATTCCGTACAGATCACCTGGCAGGACTAAAGATATCACCATCGGTGATAAATGTCAGAATGTAAATGAGGGAGACAAAAGATTTTACAATGGGCAAACGCTGACTAAAAAAATCTAGCGATGAATCCTATACAATAAAACCTAACTTTCCCTGCGTCATTCTCTTTCCCTGCGTCATTCTCTTTCCCTGCGTCATTCTCTTTCCCTGCGTCATTCTCTTTCCCTGCGTCATTCTCTTTCCCTGCCTGTGTGTCCGTGGTTTTTTTGTACAGCGCATCTGCACAGTACAGTCAACCGTGGGGACAGGAGGACGGGCCAGGGAGCAAGGCAGGTGCGCGCGCACTGACTGGCAGCGGTGGCGCGTGAGGAGACCTAGAGCCCGTTTTTTAAACGGGCTTAGGTCAATTAGTATTGTATAAAATAAGCAGTTTTATTCATTGTTGTTTTCACTACAGTTACAGTGACACAGGCACAGAGCAATGACACTTCAGTGACATTCTTCCTGTCCAGCAGGCAGCACATCAATGAATGAAGGGCGGAGCTTTGCATATTATCCAGTTGGCACAGTTTGCTGCAGGCTAATGTGCTAGGAGAAATGGTGCGGTGTGATTGTCCTGTGGCAAGCTCTCCCGCCACAGAAGAATAGCACCACATCATGTAGGAAAGTAGCCTTAGCAATCCCCCATGGGGCAGTTGTATACATGTAATGGCTCATACACACGGGGTACGGCTGTCGCCGCAACCACGTGGCACGTGCGTGTTGCGGCGACAGGTCGCCCGTGTGTATGACGCGCGCGCCCCGAACCGTCGCCCGTCGGAGCTGTCGCCAGGTGATTGATATGTTCAATCGCCGGCTACAGCTTTCGCCGCAACTGTCGCTAGTCCGTGTGTGTAAGCGGACTAGCGACCGGAAACACAATGCAAGTGAATGGAGCATCCGGCCGGGGGATGCTCCATTCACAGACAGCTTCCGTCGCGTCTCTGCCTTTCTGGCGAGACGTGTGGATACCTGTCGCTCCCTGGTCCCTTGTAGCCATGCAACGGGGGACAATTGTCCCCCGTGTGTATGTAGCTTTAGATACTCGGTCAAGACAGACCAGAACTGCCTCTGGTAAAGATCAACTAGCGTGTACAAGGCCTTGCAGCGCCAGTAACTGCTGTGATTATTGTGGTTTTATACAGTTCATCAGACCTTTTTGGTACTTTGGTGATCAGCTGTGTTCTCGCAACAGAGAGAAAATGGATGCGGCCGTGCTGCATGCATCTTGAAACGGTCAAGCTTACCAAAGCTAGCTGGTGCTGTTTGTTTTTGGCTCCCGTCCTGTTGATGTCAGCACTATGCTTGTCAAAACCACGCGCTTTCTCTGAATAGTGAATTCAACTCCATTGTGAATCTACCTGTGAGGAAAACTAAAATGGATACCTAAGATGGTCCTTGACCCCCATTGTTGCTGCCCGGGAACGCTATTCTTGTTTATGGCCACAGTCCAATCAGTTTTCTAGCGCGGCTGTACTGTGCATGCATGAGTATGGTCCCTGCCTCTGCAGTAGCACAAAGTCGCTCTTGCACAGAAGGAGAAACCTCACAGACTCAGACCATATCTGCGCAGTGCGGACAGTGAGGGATAATCCTCTAGACCAGAGGTGTCAAACTCAAATACAAAGTGGGCTGAAATTGAACATTGGGACCTAGTCATGGGCCAACCTCAATGTCTACTGGCCACCTTCGTCCCTTATAAAGTTCTCTGGTGTCTAATGGCCCCCCTGACTCTCCTATACAGTTTTATGGTGTCTAGTGGTCCTTCTCCCTCTCCTATACAGTTCCCTGGTGACTAGTGCCCCCCACACCTCCCTTTTACAGTTCGCTTGTGTTTAGTGCTTTACCCCGACCTCCCCCAAATGGCTTCCCTGGTGATCTAGGGCTTCACCTCCAATATTGCTTCCCTGGTGGTTTAGAGAGGGCCAAACATAATGCAAAGTGGGTAAACCACTTGGTGGCCAAATTTAATGGCTCTGAGGGCCAGATTTGGCCCGCGGGCCGGAGTTTGACATGTATGCTCTAGAGACTATCCAGAGTCTACTAAGAAAAGTGTCTGATCATGATGTTCAGTTTACCTTAAACCTGAAGTGGGGAAGCTATGAACTCCAGAACATTGAAGATATGGATTCAGTGGCAAACATTCGCACAGCTGTTTGAGAAGACAACCAATCTAACGTCAAGTACAGCCAGCCAAGCGCAGTGAACACCCCTTATTCAACACCCCCAACTCAGGAACATTGTATCGCATCAGTGTTGGGCATGGTGCAAATGAAGAACAAGGTTCTTGGCTTTCCAGCAATATGTAGATTTCCAAAGGGGAGTAAATATCTTTTAAATAGGGGGCAGTCAAATTCGGGAGATGGTATAATATGTAAGTACCACAAACCTTTTAAAGGACCTCTGCCACAAAAATCTTACAATATAAAATATATGTAAACATGTACAATTAAGAAGTACGTTTCTTCCAGAATAAAACGAGCCAGAAATTACTTTTCTCCTATGTTGCGTTCACTTACAGTAGGAGGAAGAAATCTGACGGAACCAATAGGTTTTGGACTAGCCCATCTCCTCATGGGGGGGTTCACAGGGATTTTTCTTTTTTTTTTTTCAAAATGCACGTAGTGAATGGAAGTTGCTCTGTCCAACTGCCTAAAGTGTACGGTGAGCAGGGAGGCCTGTCAGCGTCTTTGTATAAATCTTTTTCAGACAGTGTCTTTATAAAGTATAAAGGCCAATGCGGAGACTCCCCTATGGAGAGATGGACTAGCCCAAAACCTGTCGGTTCTGTGAGATTTCTACTACCTACTATAAGTGAGGCCTAGTGCACACCAGAGCGGTTCGACAGCGTTTTCAGATCCGATTGCGGATGTGGAAACGCTAGGGTAATGTATTTCAATGGGGTGGTGCACACCAGACCGGGAGGCATTTTGCAGAAACTCATACTCCCGGTCTGCTGCAGATTTTGGATTGCGGAGGCGTTTCTGCCTCATTGTAAAGTATAGGAAAAACGCAAACCACTCTGAAAAATGCTACATCAGAGCGGTTTGCCAGGCGTTTTTGTTACAGAAGCTGTTCAGTAACAGCTTTACTGTAACAATATCTGTAATCTGCGGTACCAAAAAACGCAGCACAAAACCGCAAAACGCTTCAAAATAAGAAAAAACGCTAGCGTTTTGCGGATCTGCTTGCGGTTTTTGGTATGCACCGGGCAACATAGGAGAGAAGTAATTTATGGCTCATTTTACTCCGGAAGAAACTTACTTCTTATTTGCATGTGTTTTTACATTTTTAAGATTTTTCGCAACAGTTCCTCTTTAAGTAATCCAGTTTGCAGTCTTAATTTAAAGCGAATCTTAACTCAGAACTTCCTCTGCTCTAAAAGATGAACAGCCTAATACATTTTACAAAAAACATCTTTGTTACAGCTGATTGAAATCCTGCAATAAATCTGCAGTCTGTCTACTTCCTGCTTTCATGGGAGCAAACATAGGGTTAACATCCTGTGTTACATATTGGCTGCTCTGCCAAGGTAGCAAGCTGACACAGCTGAGAGATCAAATTACAGTCATACTTTTTTTTTTATAAGAATTTTTATTAAGTTTTTTTTTTAAACATACAAAACAGCTCCGGAAAGAGCATCAACACAAACAAAGACATGACAAACAAGAAAAATTAACCTGAGTGGGTTACAATCCGATCAGTTATAGAAGTTGACAGTTTTACACGTCATTAAATGTGTACAGATATAGTACAATGTCAATATGTGCCAATGAGGTATGCATAGGTAGCATGAAGTGCAGTTGAAATCTTAAACAAACATTAGAGACTCCTACTAAATTTGGGCTCAAGAAATGTATGCCATTATTGCACAGTATCCTGTACTGAAACAGTGATGTCTAGGTTGGGTATGGTTGTGTCTGAGGAGTCGACCCATTTAGACCAGATTTTATCAAATTTATGGGGTTGGTGGCTAGACTGGTAAGTTAGCTTAAAGAGGGGTAATGCTTGATTTACCAACTTCTTCCAGTGATGGAGAGTTGGCACCGTGTTTTGTTTCCACTGTAGAGCCAGAGTTTTCCTTACATAAAAAATTAGGATCTGGAGCAGTGTGGTTTCTCTCCGGCTACATGGAACATCTGATAGCATACCAAGCGTACAGGATTTGAAGTTAAGGACGTCAGGCAAATTTAAGGAGTCTCTAAGAAAGTGGGTTACCGCTTTCCAATAGTTTATTCACCTGAGGGCAGAACCATACACAGTGAAGAAAGTCAGCCTGCTCTTGACCGCACTTAAAGGGATACTGTAGGGGGGTCGGGGGAAAATTAGTTGAACTTACCCGGGGCTTCTAACGGTCCCCCGCAGACATCCTTTGTTGGCGCAGCCACTCACCGATGCTCCGGCCCCGCCTCCGGTTCACTTCTGGAATTTCAGACTTTCAAGTCTGAAAACCACTGCGCCTGGGTTGCCGTGTCCTCGATCCCGCTGATGTCATCAAGAGCGCACACCGCAGGCCCAGTATGGTCTGTCTGCGCAGTACACTCCTGGTGACATCAGCGGGAGCGAGGACACGGGCGTGCAGGCACAGTGGTTTTCAGACTTTAAAGTCAGAAATTCCAGAAGTGAACTGGAGGCGGGGCCGGAGCATCAGGGAGTGGCTGCACCAACACAGGATGTCTGCGGGGGACCATTAGAAGCCCCGGGTAAGTTCAGCTCATTTTCCCCCGACGATACATACAGGGTGCATTTTTGTGTTTTCCTTATGTCCTGTGCAAGAGTTCAGTTCCATTTTAAAGGTTTTCTTTTATTCTGTTTTTTTTCCCTGGCGAAAAAGTTTAGTGTTAAGCACAGTGTAATATTTTTGCACCTAGTAAATTTCAGTAGTAATACTACTACTAGACAGACTTGCACAGAACCTTGGGCCAGCCCTGCTGATGTCATCAGCTTGCAGTTTCCTCCAGGAGACATGTGAGCACACAGTTGGGCAGTCAATCAGTAAGCTGCATGAGAAGTCAGGACTCAGGCAGAATGTGTCATCTCCAGAAGATCCGCTGCAGATAGCCGATCCCCCTCTGCCTCACTTGCTGAAACATGGAGCTGCCATGGCGGATGCAATTATATAAATAAGGTCTGGGGAGAGGGACAGGAAGTGACTCCTGCTCTTATTTCTCCCCCCTCCCTGCCTGGAGCTGGTGGCTGTGTGCTCACATCTCTCTCCCATGAAAACTTCTGACAAATAAGAGTTTAAAGGAGCATGATCGTGAAAAATAACATTGTAAATCCACGCATATGAGCTTGGTTTTGTCCCAGTACAGTCATGCACTATGATTTTTTTTTTTCTTCCCATAAGAGTACTAAATATGGCAGCCTCCATAACACTTTCATCTCGGCTTCACTTTAATTTTTTTTTTTTTTTTTTAAAGATGGAATTTTACTGCAAAGCAGTATATTGTCTCACCTTTGCTCTTCTGTTATCTATTGTATTTTTCTGCAGAAAATCAGCCTGACTCCACTTCCTATTTGACATAACAGCAGTTAGTTATTGTGAATTTACTCTTAGCTATCATCAGATGCCCAGCAGTGCTACAAACTGTTGCCAGGTATTGCTAGCATTGTCAGCTAGGTATTAGCAGGGATCATGGGAAGTGTAGTCCTGTAGCTGGTGCAGGAGGCCACATTACCCACTGTTAGTAGCTCTGATGCTAGGAGGAAGATGTTACTAGGTATTGGCTGGGATCATGGGAAGTGTAGTCCTGTAGCTGGTGCAGGAGGCCACATTACCCACTGTTAGTAGCTCTGATGCTAGGAGGAAGATGTTACTAGGTATTGGCTGGGATCATGGGAAGTGTAGTCCTGTGCTGTACTCAGGAGGCCATATTACCCACTGGCAGTATATCTGATGCTAGGAGGAGGCTCTTACTCTGTATTGGCCAGGATCATGGGAAGTATAGTCCTGTAGTTGGTTCAGGAGGCAGCATTACCTAATACAGATGGCTCTGATGCTAGGGGGAGGCTGTTAATAGATATTAGCAAAGATCATGAGAAGTGTAGACCTGTAGTTGGTGCTGGAGACAGCATTACTTATTGCTGGTAGCTCTGAAGCTGGGATGAGGCTGTTACTAGGTATTAGCATGGATCATGGGAAGTGTAGTCCTGTAGTTGGTGCAGGAGGCAGCATTACCTATCACAGATGGCTCTGATGCTAGGAAGAGGATGCTAGGATCTGAAAAACCTTTCTGTAGCCCGTACAGTTGTCTGTCTTCAGGAAGGGGTTTATGTTGGGGAGAGGAAGTTAGGACTGTTTCCCACACTCTGCACTAAAACCACTGGTGCTGCTATTGGCTGTACTCGTGTACCAGGATTTTCTGTGCTGTCTGTACCCGGCTGGCACTGTGTTCTGCTGCCTCTGTAAACAGGTGTGCACGTTGTGCTAGCAGAGCAGGATTGGGCTGTGCTGTGTATACAAAGCAGTCTGTGCTTCCATGCTGCATATAAACAGGCCCAGAGAGAGTTGCTGTTTCCCAGCATCTGTTGTACTTGGAGAAAACATGCCTACCTTGAGGCTGGGTTCACAGTGGTCAGTTGCATAACGCATGCATTATGAGTGTGAACTGCAATGGAGATTGGCCATAGACTTTTTAATACATGCAGCGAGATAGAATAACATGATCTGTGACACCGCAGTATTGTGAACACGCCCATAGAATTGTATGGGCAGTGAGCTGTTATGCAGAATTATTCTGCAATGCAAGTGAGCACTGTGAACAGGGCCACAGGACCTGATCCTCGTACGAAAGTGTCTCAACCAGAATGGAGAGTGTGGGCTGATTGTTTGCGGGGAGATATTACTGGTATTTCTCTTTCGCCATGTACAGTAGAATCTTGTTATAGTAAACGTTGCTATAGTAAACCCAGGGCTGTGGAGTCTGTACAAAAATCATCCGACTCCAACTCCTCAGTTTATGAAACCTCCAACTCCGGGTACCCAAAATTGCTCGACTCCAACTCCAACACCCTGAGTAAACCTCTGGATCTAGTAAATTCAATCCTCAGGTCCCAGCAAATGCGTATGCATAAATACACAATGTATGGCAAATTCTGATATAGTAAACTATTTTCATAGGCTTATTTTCACTTCAGATTCCCTTTAAAGTGTAACGGTCGGGCATGAAATCAAAAATCATTTCTTTATTTTTTTTATCTTGTTTACTAGATAAATAAAATCAAAAATCAATTATTTTTATTTTTTTTTTTTGCTTCTTTAGTATCCCCTCAGACTTAAAGGGAACCTTAACTGTAAAAAAAACCAAACAAACAAAAAAAAACGTTTTACTTACCTGGGGCATCTACCAGCCCCCCTGCAGCCATCCTGTGCCCTAGCAGTCACTCATGGCTCTTCTGGTCTCCCGCTGCCAGCTAGTTTCGTTTTTGCCCACTGGGAGTCGGCTGGCCGCCATGCGTACGTTTTTACGCATCCCTGCTGGTGCAAGAAGCTATTGCAGACATCAACAAGTACATTTTTATGCGTTACGGGTGTAATGTGTAAAATGTTAACATTTTACCAGAGTAAGGGAGGAAAGGACATCAGGATTGGTTTCAGTCAGAGGGAATTAAGATGGCAAATGCCTGAAACAGAATTCTTTTTATTTACTACATTACATTCCCTGAAATCAAAACGTGGACATTACAATACATTTGTTATGTATGTAGAGCAAGTATTTATCTACTTATGTGTTTTTTTTTTTGTTTGTTTTTGGTTTTTTTTAAATGGTATAGCTGACAGCTCCTCTTTAAATCTTCTAGTCCAGAAAGGCAGCTGCGGAGCGATTCTGTCCACTTCCCAACCCCCATGAACATTATCCTGCTTATTAATACTGCGATCGCTTGATAAAAGATTTCTTGGCAGGGGGAATATGTTGATGTGTTCATGCACCGTGCCGTATCTGTTCCAGGGAATCGCTCAGATATGGGCACTTGTACTCTGACTTGACTTGCCAGCAAAATGGTTCTGACAGTGCCCCATTGTGCACCTTTAAAACTAGATGGGGTCAATTAGAGGCTAATGATTCCACCTTGCATGCAAATTTCATGCAGATTGCATGCCGCTTGGGATTGGCCCAATCGGATGCACTTCCTGTCCTCACTCCAGGTCCAAGTTGAGTACAATTTGCATGCAAGCTGTATTTATTAGCATCTCCTTGATCTCTGTGGATTGCCTAGCAACATCTGTTGCCTTCCGCATCCCAGCACACCACCTGCTCTTATGCCACCCACTGTCCCTCCTCCCCTCTCTGCCAAACAGGGCTATACTTTGCTCATTCCCGAAAGATCGTGAAGGGAGACTGTTATCGAGCATGTGTATGAGGGGTTTGCATTGGTTGGAGCAGGGTGAAACGTTTTGTTTTTGCTGCTTTTTGGACTTAATTTTTTTTTTCCCTCTTCCTGATTTATTTTTAAGGCTGGGAGCACACTTGTCTGTGTGGGAAAACCAAAAACATTTGTGTAGAATCCATGCAAGATGGTGTCATTTTCAAATGTAAAGATAGGACTACCCAGTTAGAGCAGGGTGACCAAGAACCACTATCCTATACAATAAACCCTGTGTCCCTGCATCCTCTCCTGTCCCTGTGTCATGCTCTACTGCGCATGGGTGGTGTGCGGGAGGCCTTTGGGACAGGAGGACGGGGCCAGGGGGCGTGTGCGCGGGCGTGTGCATGCATGCTGACATGCGGCTGTGATGGGCGGGAGGGGGGTTGTGAGGGTCGCCTAGAGCCTGTTATTGCACCGGGTTAGGGCCCTTTTCCACTAGCAATTGCAATCACAAATCGCCAGCGATTGTGATTTTTTTTTTTTCATTTGCATTGCATTATACCTCATAAAATTGCTCCAGAAAGCGATTTGCCATTTACAAATCAAATCACTATAGTGGAAAATACTTCTCATGATTTCTATGATAAAGTAGCAACCCTAGAGATTCGCAAAATCGCAAATCGCTAGTGATTTTTAATTCAGCTGTGTAGTGGAAAAAGGCCCTTAGGCCTACTAGTAAAAAGTATAAAGGAGTAAGAGACCAACAAGCCCTCCATGAAGGCTAGGTTCACAGTAGGGCGTTGCAAAGTACAACATTACAACGCAACACAACAAATAGTGGTAACGCAGATTAACACTGTGTTACTGTCTCATACAGTAAGTACAGTGAGGCATACAGGCAATGACAAGTATGCTTTCCTGTACCTGGTAACGTGTGCATGTGAAGTAACGCACTGCAGCAGTTACCATAACGCTACACGTTATAATGCAATGCTAACATTGCACTGGGAGCATCGGCTAGACTTTTTTTTAATTACAGTGCAGTAAGCTGCGTAGCCTAAAAAAGTGAAAAGTGTAATTTTGCCTTCTTAGAACAGATGGTGTTTTCAGTAACTCAGCTGTAAGTGAGCACCTGGTTTCCCATGAAGCATCACTCCCAAACAGGCAAATCCTCTCTCTATGTCCCTGAAAGCCAGGCTGTACATCTAGAACTGCTGGTGTGTGGTGAGCCTGTAGCTTATAAATTCTACAGAGCCTTTTATACTTTCCAGGTGGCTCTGAGTCATGAGCTATCTGGGTATTCCTAAAGCTTAGTACACACTGTCAGTTATGATTGACCAATTTTACCACCTCCACATAGTATAACGGTCAACAGATATTGAATACTATTAGCAGATTGTGTAGTTAAACCCTCACACAACACAGAGGTGGTAAAATTGGTCAGTGATTGGCCAATCCTAATTAAGGGCTGGGGCACACAGAGCGGCTTTTTGAGTGTTTCTGCAGCTGCTTGCGCCTGCGGATATGCTAGGGTAATGTATTTCAATGGGGGTGTGCACACCACAGCGGGAGGCGTTTTACAGAAACGAATCCTCCCGGGGTGAGGCATTTTTTGGATTGCGGAGGTGTTTCTGCCTCAATGTTAAGTATCGGAAAAACGCAAACCGCTCTGAAAAACGGCAGATCAGAGCGGTTTTGCAGGCGTTTTTGTTACAGAAGCTGTTAACAGCTTTACTGTAACAATAGATGAAATGTACTACACTGAAATCCGCAGCAGCAATCAGCAGATTTTGAATCGCTTTTTTTGTTTTGTTTCTGAGGCGTTTTGCTAGAATTTTGCGAGCATTTTGCGGATCTGCTAGCGGGTTTTGGTGTGCACTGGGCCTGAAAGTTTGTACCAGGTCCAAGCCCTATCCCATAGAGCGGTGGTCATCAAACTAATGCACGCAGGCCAAATGCGGTCCTGAGGCTTTTTTACCGCCGTGGTGGTATAATAGCTTCACATGCAGTGTTGGGGGGCATACTATCTGCACATGCAGTGTTGGGGGGCATACTATCTGCACATGCAGTGTTGGTGGGCATACTATCTGCACATGCAGTGTTGGGGGGCATACTATCTGCACATGCAGTGTTGGGGGGCATACTATCTGCACATGCTGTGTTGGGGGGCATACTATCTGCACATGCAGTGTTGGGGGGCATACTATCTGCACATGCTGTTGGGGGGGCATACTACCTGCACATGCTGTGTTGGGGGGGCATACTACCTGCACATGCTGTGTCTGAGGGCATACTACCTGCACATGCTGTGTCTGAGGGCATACTACCTGCACATGCTGTGTCTGAGGGCATACTACCTGCACATGCTGTGTTGGGGGGGCATACTACCTGCACATGCTGTGTCTGAGGGCATACTACCTGCACATGCTGTGTTGATTGCATAATATCTGTACTTGCTGAGTTGGGGACATACTGTAACATCTGCTGTGGTTAAATGGGAGACATGAGGGCTGCCCATGTTAATAGGCGATGTCTTCAATACCTAGGCTCAATGTTATGTTTTTCTACATCATTGCATGTATACTCCGGCCTCCTAGCAGTCTGAAGTATGTTGACCCAGCCCTTGACCAAAAAAGTATGGGGACCCCTGCCATAGAGCTATATTAGTTGAGCACTCATGAGGACAGATTGAAACGGTCTGTATGTATGTTGGATCGATGTTGCTCAGTAAAGTTTATTCTGTATGTGCAGCCTTGTGTTTAGGGGCAGCAAGAGCTGCTTTTTTATATTTTAGAGTGATGCATCATGGGGAACCACCTAAAACTGAATCAACACAAATACATTTTGTTTTAAAGTGGACCTGAACTCTTGCACAGGGCAGAAGGAAAACCGAGAAATGCACCCTGTATGTATCTAGAGAGTTTAGCCTGTCTTAATTCCCCCTTATAGTCTGTCTTGATTTCCCCTCATGTAACTAATCAGTGTTATATGATCTCTCAACTGTGTCAGCTGGCTGCCTCAGCAGAGCAGCTAATTTGTAAACACAGGAGGTTAACCCTATGTCTGCTTCCATGAAAGCAGGTAGTAGACACACTGCAGATTTATTGCAGGTTTTGTATCCGCTGTAACACAAATGTTCTTCTGTAGAGGTTATTATGCTGTTGCTTCTCTTTTAGAGCAGCGAGGAAGTTATGAGTTCGGGTCCGCTTTAAGAAGGCAGATATACACTTAGGTGTAAATGTATTTAACAGAGCATAAAAGCTTTCACGGCTGGTGATGTAGTATGGTTGTAAGCAAAGAGGTTAGCGCTGTAAGATTCTGTAGTGGCACGAGCTGCAATCTGCGCGCTTTCAGCTGCTCTCGGCGCTCGTTCCCTCCGTCTGCTCGTGTTTGGGTTTTCCCTGGAAATGTTTGAGCGGAAGCCAGTGCTGGGGAAAAACAGACGTTTGTCTGTATCATAATGAAATATTTAAACTATAATAAACATGCAGCATCTTGAGTTATTGGCTTTTGTGCTTCAGAAACCAAGCTTGACTTGAAGTTATGAGCGGTCATTTGACTGCGGTTGCTATGGTGATAGGTTCTCTTTTTAAAGCGACCGCTCCAAGCAACAGCTGAAACGAATCGATGAGCTGTGAAGGCTTTCCAGGAAACGTGGCAACTGTCGTAACCAGAAAAGTTAAAGAGTAACTCCAGGTGGAGGAGTCGGTGCCCAGTTATCCTTACCATTGGTTCACAATAGCAAGTTCAAGCTAGGTGGGCAACAGTAGTCCAACGGACATGTGGAATGGACTTTCTCTTTCTTATGGGAAAGCATGTACCTATTAACACACATTTTTGTCTGATGCTGTTTGGCGATATACAAACCTGACTTGCATGACGGACATCTGCTCCCAGAAGCTGGGGGACTATCATGGACCACCACACTGGAACAGCATATCTATGTTGTATAGATAAGCTACCGGTGACCTCGTACGTCGTGTTGTTGTTGTTGTTTTTTTTTAGTATTTATATAGCGCTGACATCTTCTGCAGCGCTGTACAGAGTATATTGACTTGTCGCTTAATTCTCCCTCAGAGGGACTCACAATTTAATCCCTACCATAGTCCTATGTCTATGTATGTATTGTGTAGTGTGTGTATTATAGTCTAGGGCCAATTTAAGGGGAAGTCAAAGAACTTATCTGTATGTTTTGGGGGGTGTGGGAGGAAACCGGAGTGCCCAGAGGAATTCCACACAGACATGGGGCAAACATGCAAACTCCATGCAGATAGTGCCTGGGCTGCCATTCGAACTGGGGGCACAGCGCTGCAAGGCAAGATCGCTAACCACTACGCGACCATGCTGCCCAAAAGCATACCTACAGTCCGTTCATTGTATTCAAAATCTGTTAGGCCTCATAGTACATGGTGTTAAAATTGGCGAGTCATCTACAGGTTAAAATTGTATGTGTGTACGGAGCCTAAAGGTATGTACACACGTCTGATATTTCTGAACGTCTTGTCGTTCAAAACAGATTGTTTAAAGTCGTTCAAATGTCCGTTTTTTTTTAACGACAATCGGCCATAAAATCAGACGTGTGTAGGCACCTGAAGGTTTGCTAGAAGGGCTCACATTGAACTCCTAGGTAGGGAGTCATGGCATACATCGGATGGTCTATTTCTGAAGCAAGTTGAGGGCCTGTTTCTTGGAATGGCTGAGAGGCAGCATGGTAGCCATGGGTGCTATTGAGCTGGATTAGGAGTAATAGATGTGTTGTGTGTATTTGTATAATTTCCTGTGCGAGGGCTTCCTGTGATATGGCACGGAGTGTTGGAGCTGTGCTCGCTATCGCTCTGCTTCTGGAAAGGTAAACACTAGGCGGAGTATCAGAACCTCACCTGACTCGCCTCAGAGGCTGGCGACAGCTGCTGCGCTCCCATACCTCCTTTATATTACCAGACGGTGATAGCTCCATGCTGATCAATACATGAGACCGCTAACAAGCACACTTATTTACGGCTAGATTACATAGAAGGGGAACTTGGACAAAAAAAACAAAAACACATTTAGTTTGACTCATTTGTTAACAGCTCTTTCCTGTTGTTTGCTTTTGCCGATGTTGAGGTTGGGGTGGATCTCAACTGGTGCACGACCACGTCAGGCCGATGGGCGTGATCGCGGCGGGACCGCCTAACGCCGATCGGCATAAAGTTCTGAGGCAGGGATTTGCATGTGATCGTGCGCACATCTCAAGTTGGATGACGAAGCTCTGCTCCGTCATCAGTCTCCCAGCGGCGATCGCCGCTAGGAGACTGTTAGACAGCGAAACTGCTGTCTATTAACTCTGTACATCGCTGCGATCTACTGCAGCGCTGTACTGGGGACAGCCGTATGACATGGCTGTCCCCCTGGGCGGCAAGGAAGCGATCCACTGTCATAGGCTGAAGCCTATGAACGCCGATCGTGCTGATTGGCTGGCGGGGGGAGGGAGGGCTGGGGAAATAATAAAAAAAAAAAAAAGCATTTATTTAAAAAAGAAAGAAAAAACATACTATTTAAAAAAATAAAGAAACCTCCTGGGAGCAATCACAGCCCACCAACAGAAAGCGCTTTTGGTGGGCAGAAAGGGGGAAGGGATCACTTGTGTGCTGAGTTTTATGGCCCTGCAGCGAGGGCTTAAAGCTGCAGTGGCCTATTTTGTAAAAAATGGCCTGGTCACTAGGGGGGTTTAAGCCCAGGGTCCTCAAGTGGTTAAACCAAATGGATCCTGGATAGTGATGGTCATGTCTAGGAGAACTCATGGAGACACGTGACCAGTTTGGTCAGGTGATGGGCATGGAAGATTTGCTAGGCATGATCACGTGCTAAAGCAGGATGTGATCACAGCAAATCCGACCTTGGCAAATCTATCAGCTGATCAAACAAATCACATGCTTGTCCAGGAGTTCACCATCTATATTCCTCGATTGGTAAAAGAAACAAAATATCGCTACAACCATCACACCAGCTAGACTAGGGAGCAGGATCATGGATCAAACACTCAAGAATGAAAAAATCGATAGCATAAAAGTCCAATCTTTATTTACGTATCTGTGGACATGCAGTATAACAGCTGACGCGTATAGGAGCAAAAGATGGCTCCTTAATCATAGCTTCATAGTATCATTCCTGGATAGGTGAATGCCTTCCCTGCACTGAAAATCCACTTTAAAGTGTACCTGAGACGGGCACACTAAAAGATTTTATACTTACCAGGGGCATGAGCACTGATGTGTCCCTCGCCATCCTCCCGAGTGCCTCTGTTCGCCTGGTATTGGTCCCGGTAATCTGGCTCAGCCGCGTGCCAGTTGGCTCTTCTGCGCATGCGCGGTCGACTGGTGCAGCCGAGCCAGATAACTTTTTTTTAAAGGGAACCAGATACGAAGCACCCTTGTGTATTTTACCATATATATCAGTAAGAACATTAGAGAAAACACCTACCCTGCTCTCTGTTTCATCCTCACTGCTAAGTGTCTTATCAGCTGTGATAAGAATCCCAGACTGAGCATTCAGTCTGGCTTTGCAGGGAATAATTATGTCTGAGTCATTATAGCAGAGCCACAAGGGGGCAGGCTTGGGCTTGAAAAGACAACAGAGAAGACACTCAGCTATAATCATTCCGTAGCAAAGCTAGACTGAGTGCTCAGTCGGGGATTCTTATCAGAGGTGATAACAGTCAGGTTAAACAGAGAACAATGAAACAACGAGCAGATTAGGTGTTTACTGTCATGTTCCCACTGATTTATAAGGTAAAATACAAGAGGGTGCTTCATCTCTGGTTCTCTTTAAGCAATAACATTTGCCTGGCTGGATCACTCTGCCTCTAATACCTTTAGCCATAGACCCTGAACAAGCATGCAAATCAGATACTACTGCAGCCAAAGATCAGCAGGGCTGATAGGCAAACTGATATTGATTAAAAGGAAATCAATATGGCCACCTCCATATCCCTCTTAGTTCAGCTTTCTTTTAACACCCTCACAGCTCTACCATCCAATAGAGGGGCACAATTTATCCCTGGGCAGCACGGTGGTGTCGTGGTTAGCGCTCTCGCCTTGTAGTGCTGGGTCCCTGGTTTGAATCCCAGCCAGGGCACTATCTGCACAGAGTTTGTATGTTATCCCTGTCTGTGTGGGTTTCCTCCGGGCACTCTGGTTTCCTCCCACATCCCTACATATGAATATGGTAGGGATTAGATTATGAGGTCCTCTGAGGGACAGATGTCGGCTAATAATAATAATAATAATAATAATAATAATAATAATAATAATAATAAGCAGGGTTGAGGAGTCGGGGCAATTTTGGGTACCTGTAGTCAGTGGTTTCAGTAAATTGAGGAGTCTGAGTCGGATGATTTTTGAACCAAATCGATAGTCTTTGTAAAAATGATTAGACTAAGGAGTCTGAGTTGAGGAGTCGGAGCAGTTTTGGGTACCTGGAGTCAGAGGTTCAGAGGTTTCATAAAATGAGTCGGATGATTTTTGTAATGACTCCATAGCCCTGATGAGAAGTATAGTTTGTTATACACTTTTATTTTTTTTATGGGTATACCGAATGTTTTCTTATGCCATCATTGTAGTATAGAACCATTTACATTAGTCCCAGTTCACCTAAAAACCTCTCATCAAAGATATTGGGATCAATAATTTCTTGTTCAGAGTAGCACAACTATGCGGAAGTATGACGGGTGCTGGAGATATGGAGAGAAGCAGACCTTCACAAGCATGATATTGTGCTTTTCTAATGAAAGCAGGTTTGCATTGTGTATGTCACAGATTGTCCTGCGGCTTTGGACTGTACTGGCTACACATTGCTGGGCTTTGTAGTACAACCTGATTCCTACAATATAAACTTTGTTGGAAAGCAGTTATTGGGGGTATTGGACGCCTCATTGGTCACTTGCATATGGAACATTTTATTCGTATTCATTGGCAACGGCGGAAATGTATTAAAGTGATGGGAAATCTGAATGACTTGTTTTTAGAACATAATTTGTTTAAATTGAGCATGTCTGTAATGCTTACTAAGTAGAAAAATGTGTTATTTTGCTCAGCTTTTGAGCATGGTGTGCCAAAATGTGCATGTGGGACTTATTATTTTTTTATTTTTTATTTCCTGTTGTCGGAGGTAGAAATTCTTTTTAGGGAAGACCTAGATGGCAACAAATGGATCAAAATCTAAGTGACCTTGTAGTATGAATTCATAGTTGTATTCTAAAACAATGGGGTTTGTTAAAGGCACTCTTACATTATCTTAAAAGGAACCTAAAGTGAGAGCTATATGGAGGCTGCCATATTCATTTTATTTTAAACCATACCGGTTGCTTGGTAGTCCTGCTGATCTCTTTGGCTGCAGTAGGGTTTGCATCACACCGCTGAAACAAGCATTCACCTAATCTTGTCAGATTTTTGTCAGAATCCTCTGACCAGCATGCTTGTTCAGGGTCTGTGGATGAAAGTACCAGAAGCAAAGGATCAGCAGGACAGCCAGGCAACTGGTATTTAACCACTTAAGGACCGCCTAACGCCCATAGGCGTCGGCGGGTCGTTAGTGGTATAGCATGGAAATGGCCGCTCGATCGAGCGGCCTTTCCATGCTAGTTCACGGAGACTGTCTCCCTGAACAGTGTGCGAGCTGCCGATCGCGGCTCGTACGCATAATGTAAACATGCGGGGAAGAAATCCCCCGCTGTTTACATCACACGGCGCTGCTGCAGAAGCCTATCCTATCAGGCGCAGGACGGATATCCGTCCTGCGCCGCTCACAGGGTAAGGGAGAGGGAGGGAAAGCCGGGTAGGGCGGAAAGCACTGCGGAGGAGGGCTTTGAAGAGCCCCCCCCCCCCGGAAAGTGCGGGTAGCCGGCGGCGATCAGACCCCCCCCCCCCCCAGCAGGAAATCCCCCTAGTGGGGAGAAAAAGGGGGGGGGGGGAAGTCTGATCGCCCTGGCTATTTCCTGATCGGTGCTGCGGGCTGGAGAAGAGTCCACGCAGCACCGATCAGAAGAAAATCCCGTGGTCCTTAAGTGGTTAAAATTAAATAAATATATCAGCCTCCATATTCCTCTATCTCCTAGTGGCGTATCCAGGCGGCCTGGGAAGACAGCGAGGGACCAATGAGCTTGAAGGGGGCTTGAAGAAGCCCCAGGTATGTATAATTTTTTTTTTTTTTCCCATCGATCTCGGGTGTCCTTTAAAGGGCAACTGAAGTCAGAAGAATATGGAGGCTGCCATATGCATTTCCTTTTCAACAATACCAGTTGCCAGGAAGCCCTATTGATCTATTTGGCTGCAGCAGTGTCTGAATAACACCAGAAACAAGCATGCAGCTAATCTTGTCAGATCTGACAATGTCACCTGAGCACCTGATCTGCTGCATGCTTGTTCAGGGGCAATGGCTAAAAGCATTAGAGGCGGCGGCTCAGCAGGACTGCCAGGCAACTGTTATTGCTTATAAGGATATAAATATTGTAACCCCCATATCCCTCTTGTCACAGTTGTCCTTTAACTAGTGTGGAAATCTGGAGTCCGCGGACAGACCTGCCCAGTCCTTCGGCCCTACCGCTTCAGGCTTTTTGGAGAATTCTTCCCTGAATAGCATGTGTGAAATCAAATGGCAATTTTACCTCCGATTTACTTAATCCCTTAAATACATGTTTACTGTAAGGGAGATTACACCGTGTAGTTCATGCCTCCTTTGCAAAATGTGTACTGTATATTTTGATGTATTACTGTAGTTTCCACTGTCACTACTTCCCTAGACATGACTCCTCCTTCGTGTTCTATGTACTGTGCATACTGCTTGTAATCTCGCTATGCTCAACTGTCTATCTGCAGTGTTTCCACCTTGCTCTCTGCAGTAAAGTTTTGTACACATGATTGATAACCCCGGGCTGAGGTGATCGATCAGTGCAGTCTTGGCTTGGAATCCAGCGTTCGCAGTTACCCCATGACATCACTTAGCGGCCTGCCAGGATGGTTTGTTAAACAATGAAATTATCCACCTGCCAGACGCTGCCCGGCCACCCCCCTTTTCATTGCTCACCTTGCAATAACTGAAGCTATAGCTTTAAAGAAAACCTAAACTGACAAAAGTCAAAATAAGCATACACAAGTCATACTTACCTTCCATGTAGTCTACTCCTCAGTGTCTTTCTCCTGTCCCACGTCCTGTTTGTTCACTGTGATCAAGGGAATTTTCCGTCCTCCATTTTGAAAATGGCCATTACCCATAACAGCTTTCTGGTCAGCACACAGTTAAACTGTAACATCGCCCACTTGAGCCATAGGGAAACATAGACATTACCTGGTACATCAGTTTTCCTCTCAGCTATAACTGACAGCAACTGATATATTTCAGATCTGACAAAATATTGTCAGAACTGGAAGGGATTATTGTCAGAAGAAAATGGTGAGCTTCTGAGAGGAACTGATGGCAAGGTAACTATGTAATGTTCATTTGAAGTTACCTCATGTGTTTATTTTAAATATTTTTACTCAGTACAGGTTCTCTTTAAAGATGTTTCTGTTTGTGATGCATTTAGGAAACTAAACTGGAGAGGAAAGATTACATAAGCATTTACATGAGTACATGGTGGCTTCTTGGCAGAATACATCTTCTGAGGGTAGGGGAGATAAAATAAATGAACTATTGACCCTTTTCTAACCCTGGACACTTAATAGGCTGCCACTGATTAGAGACAGTCAGGGCCTGTTTCCACTATCGCGAATTCGCATGTGTTTGCCACATGTGAATTCGCATAGCAAGTGGATGGGACTGTTTCCACTTGTCAGGATTCCTTTGCGGTTTTCTTTGCAGAAAAAATCTGCACGGCAGAGCCATCAGAATTTGCATACCGCTATGCGAATCGCATACAATGTATTTAATAGGGAATTTCGCATGCGGCATTGGTATGCAAATTTTCATGCGATTTTTGCATAGAAACAATGGAAATGCCATGGTTAAATTTGCATACATCGCAATCCATGCGAAATTGTATGCACATACCCATGAAAATTTGGATTCAACCGCATGCAAAATTCGTATCCGCATGCGAATTTTTACCGCGGTGACTCCCACCACAAAAGTGGAAACGGGCCCTCAGGGCTCATTTCCATATGTGCGAATTTAGCCACACTTATGGAAACGTGATCTCAGGGACATCACACATAGACTGCACTGTCTGATGTTTCCATACATGCCCTTCACCACTGAATCGCAGTGCATGATTGCCTGCATTTTGGCCCCTTTGCACCTGCAATCCCATTCATTATAATGAATGTGATCGCACGCGCCACCCCGCGGGGAATCGCGCGCAGCTCTGCATTGCATATGGAAACGAGTCTTTAAACATTCAACCTACTTTGTAAATGTTTAAATATAAATTAAAACCCTGCGGTACTTTAAAGTGAACCTGAAGTCAGAAAAAAAAAGTTTACTCACCTGGGGCTTCTACCAGGCCCCCCTGCAGCAGTCCTGTGCCCTCGCAGCCACTCACTAATCCTCTGGTCCCCCGCTGCCAGCTAGTTTTGTTTCTGCCGACAGGCCCGTCAGGACTGGCCACACAAAGCTTTTTCCGCATTCCCAACTGCAATTAGCGCTATTGCGGGCCGAAACACGTTGCCGCATATCTATACGTTCGTAATGCGGCAACGCATATTTTTGTATGCGTTGTGGCCCGCAATAGCGCTAATTACAGTTGGGAATGCGGAAAAAGCTACGCGGTGCCAGTCCTGACGGGCCTGTCGGCAAAAACGAAACTAGCTGGCAGCGGGGGACCAGAGGATTAGTGAGTGACTGCGAGGGCACAGGACTACTGCAGGGGGCTGGTAGAAGCCCCAGGTGAGTAAAACTCATTTTTTTTTTTTTCTGGCTTAAGTGTCTCTTCAAAATGGACCTTAACTCAGAACCCCTCTCTGTTCTAAAAGATATGCAACAGCATAGTAACCTTTACAGAAACATTTCTTTGTTACAGCTGATATAAATCTGCACTGTTTCTACATCCTGATTCATGGAAGCAGAAATGTTAACAGCCTGTGCTTTCAAACGGGCTTATCTGCCATCTCTGCCGTGGCAGTCATGTGACATTGGGAAGAGCGCAAATTACAACTAGAGATTATACACACACGAGGGGGAATTAGACAGGCTAAACTCTCTAAATACATACAGGGTGCATTTCTCTGTTTTCCTTTTGTCCTGTGTAAGAGTGCAGGTCCAGTTTTTTAAAGTCTTTTTAGGAGTAGCAGGATAAATATAAATGTTTATTTCATCAGTTTTATTTTCCCCGCGGGTTCACTTTAAGCATGTTATGAGTTATCAAGTTGACATGATATATCCATAAGGAAACTAGGGCCTCCAGTAGAGATCAGAACACGGTTTACCAAATGCAGCTGGGAAGTGAAATGACCAACTGGAGATGACCACTCTTAAGGTGGCCATACACTGGCCCGATTCCCGGCCGTTTCGACAGCAGATTCGATCCTGGGATCGAATCTGCTGCCAATCGTTCGCGGTAAACGCCGCCGACGATCCGATTTCCTCCCGAAATCGGATCGGTCCGTCGATCGCGCCGTGCGGGAAATTACCCTCGATCGCCCGCGGGTAAAGTGCGCGTCGCTAGCGGCGGCCGATCCGATGAAAAATACATTACCTGATGCGGGCTCCCGGGCGTCTTCTCCGCATCTTCTCAGCGCTGCACCCGCTCCATCCCGGCGCTTCCTGGGTCACTGCAGTGACCCAGGAAGTTGAAATAGAGGGCGCTCTATTTGAACTTCCTGGTCATGGAGTGACACAGGAAGCGCCGAGATGGAGCAAGAACAGCGGTGCGGTGCAGTGCGGAGAAGATGCCCGGGAGCCAGCTTCAGGTAATGTATACGGGGGGGGGGGGAGGACAGGCGGCAGGAGCAGCTGAACAGATTGTGATCGGTTTCAGGCTGAAATCGATTCACAATCTGTTTGCAGTAAAGGCAGCCATACGATCCCTATCTGATCAGATTCGATCAGATAGGGATCTGTCAGCTGGTCGATCTGATGGCACATCGACCAGTGTATGGCTGCCTTTACTGTTCTCAAGTGAGAGTGTAGAATGGGGGGAGGCATATCTGCACATCACATCTTACATCATCCTAGGAGGTCCAGTGTAGATCTTTGAGGTTTATCCTTTATGGATCGGAGCGATGCTTGTTGCTCTAGGTCAAGTGGTGTGGTGATCACACAGGGCTCAAGTCTGTCTCGGTACTTCATCATTGAGGGGTCCTGCTTTTCCTGATGGGGAATTTAGCTCATTTAGTCAGTTTGCATGCAGTTGGTGATTAGCTGAGTGCTTGTTTGATTTTAGAGTTAAAAGCTCTGGCATGGTCCTTCAATCAATAAGAGCCTTGTTTCGCTAATTGATTGTTGCTGTTCCTCTGTGCCATACTCGGCTATTGTACCAGCACAGGAAAATGAAGATGTCTGCTTGTGAAGACATTGATTTCGGTTTCCCAAAGAGGCTTTTGGCTGCGGTGCCGGGGGAATTCTGTTAATGGATACAGGAAGTCTTCAGCCCCTTCTGATGTCGTTCGTTTTAAACCACCTCCATTGTTGCTTGATATATTTTTGGAAGTATGGAATTTTTAGGGGAGAATGGCTAGGTGATGGGCATCAAAGGACGACTTCTTGCCAGTTTTGATCAGGGCTATGGAGTCGGTACAAAATCATCCGACTCCTCCTCAGGTTGTGAAACCACCAACTCTGACTCAAACTACCCAAAATGGCTCTGATGCCTTAGAACTTACCAGGGCTGTGGATTTGGTACAAAAATCATCTGACTCCCGATTCCTCAGTTTATGAAACCTCCGCCTCTGATTCCAGGTACGCAAAATTGCTCCGACTCCACAGCCCTGGTTTTGATAGGCGTTTAATGGGTCCTAAGCTGAGCATACATACACGAGTCTACGCTGCCATGTGTGCGACAATACGTGTTCAATAATGTTTTCTGATGGAATTTGCCACATACACTAGCAATTGGTCCCAGGTATTCATAGACCAGTGACAGGCAAACTTTACTCTCCAGCTGTTAAGGAACTACAAGTCCCACAATGCATTTGCATTCATGAATCATGACGGTGACTGTCAGGCTCCTGCAATGCATTGTGGGACTTGTAGTCCCTTAACATCTGGAGAGCCAAGTTTGCCGATCACTGTCCTAGACTGATCTTGCAGTAGCTGGTGATTTTGAGACTAGCCCAATTGAAAACTGCATACAATTAAGACCAGGGACAGAACATTTATGATGTGCTTTTCTCCTGACTGACTAGAAAAGTGCTTGAGCTGTAGCCACTAGGGCACGTTCTGTAGGGGAGTCTTGCCCAAGGACTCTTTACTGAATAAGTGCTGGCTTACTGAACAGGAAGAGCTGAGATTTGAACCCTGGTCTTCTGTGTGAGAAGCAGTCTCCTTAACTAGTACACTATCCAGCCACTGCTGGACTTTCTTATGTAGGTGATGGGTCATATACTTATTAACGTAAGTATATGACCTACTATACTTCCTGTTTTAGTGCCTTGGCCGGGAGAGCTTGGCGTGTTCTTGAGCTGTTGCATTTGAGTCCTCTGTGATTGGTTGGCATGTTTGCCTCATACACTGGATAGGAGAGCTTTGCTTATGTATCTAGTTCCCCTGTGGCTTCGGTGGGGGCCCAGCCAGACCACCGTGGGACAGAGGACAACTAGGAAGCCTACAATCTGATCCATAGGCTTCCTCCTCCCGAGGTAAGTACCCCCAGGGGCAATTTTTTTTGATACAGTGTCTCTTTAAAGATCCGATCCGCCGTGACCGATGTCATTGCCGTGCATCACAAATCGCGCACTAGTACCCTCATTGCGAGTTCACCGAAACAATTGCTCATCACTCAAAAAATTAGCGTTTGTCTGAAGAATCGTACACAAAATCATGACGGTGGGTATGAGCCATTAAAGATCCGATCCGCTGTGACGTCACGATCGTGAAAATGAACGCTCTTTGCTCAAATAAAGCGTCAGTTGTGAGAAGAATCTCCCACAAAATCGTGACGTGGGTATGAGCCTTAACACAGGATTGCTGCACAGAATCTGAGCACAGGTTCGCTGCAGGAGCCAGTTGACCCCGCATGGGAGCCAAGGACAAGTTTCCATAAATAAGAATAGAGAAGACCTGTAAACCAATGGGTGAAAGCTGTAATGTTTAGGTTACAGATGATCCCCCAACTCCCAATATTTATCCGTTCTATATTTTGGCAAGAATAAGGAATTTTTCCCTTCAGAGCTCTCTAAGCTCCAAAAAAACAAAAAGCGCCTTAGTCATCCTAACGAGGTGTCCCACTTCTTGTGCAGTTTTTGACACATTTTCAGGTCTAATTGTCTTTTTTACTCACCGTCTGCAGAAGAATGTCAGCTGAACTCCCAGTGATCCAGCCGGGCCCAGCCAACATCCTTCTGGTATTAATTAGTGTGAGCCCTCAGTACATTGCAGCGGAAAGGGGGGAGATGCATGGCAGACACCAGATCTTGCACGGGAGGCTGGGAAAGGACTTTTGTGTAACTGAGGCTTTTTTCCCCCCACATATGAAGCTGTCGGAGATATAATCTCCCCTGCCACAAACATCACACAGCCGTGCTCTCCGCTGTTCCTGATCCGATACTGTGAAATGTTTGTCGTTTTAAAGGAACACTATCAATTTGAAATATTTTTTTTTTCAATTAAAATGGGAATTGTTTGGGAAGTGTTATGTACTGGTGTATACATTTCACTGGAAACCTCTTTGTTTACTGTTATCAAAATAATTTCACACTTAACTGATGCCAAAACTGAGGCAGAATGAACCATGAGAAGGGGGGGGGGGGGATCCCCTCACACTTTGTCTGTTAACCCTGTGTGCGTGAGAGAGCTCTCCGCAGCTGCTGTGTCCTGTGTCTCTGACTTAACTGTCTGCAGAGGAAATGTGACTTGTTATAAACATTTGTAATTGTCTGACACCACAGCTTATCATACTGTTTTTGCTTTCAGAGAAAAATCCTCTGTAGTCTGATATGCAACACTGGCTGTGCATTGAAGTTGACACCCCTTCTGCAGTTGATTTGTTTCAAATAAAGCTAAATCCTACACTCAAATTAAAGCTTTGGCCTCTGATATTTAACATGAAAAGTAGGAAAATGTTTACACAGCTGCTCAGACAATAGTTATACATTGTCGTTTTAGAACACTTGGTATTGATTGTGTTTTTTAAATCAACTTTTCTCCTATTCTCAACTAGCTTGCTTTGTATTGAAACTTCAGTCTTCCTTAATTTAGTGCTGTATGATGCAAGGCTCAAGGGTAAGCATTTATCTCAGCACACTTGCATTACTTTTCCCCAGGCAGGCAGATGGGAGTATGCAAGCCATGACAGTCGCCTGGGCACATGTTGAATGGGAGTCACCAGGGCTCTTGTGCTGGGCAGCGAATTAATCCTGTTAATCGCCAGGCTGTCTGAGCATACATATGCCTGCTAAGAAATGCTGTTAGAGCTTGCTGCCAGTTTTTGGAAATTTGGGAATTTTATGTAACTGGCTGTTAGTTGAAATGGAAAAGTAAACTCCAAAATGGATACAGTACAGTAAAACCTTGGATTGCAAATAATTTGGTTTCAGGGCCATTTGCAAAATAAGCACATTAATGAAATTTTGACGCAATAAGCAAGCATCATCTTAATATACAAACATAAAACTTATAAAGTGTGTCACATCATTATAACTGAGCTGATTGCACTTAATTGTACTTCACTTAAAGAGGAACTGTAATCAAGGATTGAACTTCATTCCAATCAGTAATGCATACCCTCTTTCTCATGAGAAATCCTTACCGGTTTTCTGGAATACATCATGACGGTGGTCTGTATGGCTGATATTGTGGTGAAACCCCTCCCACAGTGTGATGTCATGTCTGGACCTTGGTCTTGACAGTTTCCTATCTGCAAGTCTTGTTGCATTTTGCGAAATTACGTCTGTTTTCAACTGCCAAGCAACCAGCCTCTCCCTCTATTCATATGTCGATCTATAAAAATACAGCCTTTTATCCTATTGCATTGTTCAGGGGGTGTGGTTATATATGATGGTAGTTTTTTTTGTTTGTTTGGTTTTTTTTTTGTGTGTGACTGCCAGTAGTAAAAATGATTACATACAGGCTCTTTGTGGATCAAACAATATGAACAAATTACAGGGCACCTATTCTATCTTTGTAACTTCTCACTTTGAAATGTTTTGATTTATTTCTGTAAATTCTTCCAAAAGTAGGCAAAAGCAACTATTGTTGGTTAAAGCCACACACACAAAAAGGATGAGTTGACCCAACAGATAGCAATAATTCTGTTTGTTAGTTATAGTGAAAGTCGGCACTTCCGACCGTGGACAAACTGTTCTACACTGGGCATGCGCGTGTAAGGTTCATGCCTGCACAGTAGAGTGAAGTGCACAGGGCAAGGGGAGAGGGTTAGAAGATGAGCAAATAACAGAATGATTGTTCATGATTGTTTCATGTTAAAACAATAAAGTTTTACATCTAAACATTGGCCAGCTGACCTGTGACAACAATCAGAATGGCATGTAAACCTACAGCGTGGGTCAGCCAAGCATCTCTCTCTGGAGAGCGGACGAGTGGTGGGAGGCAGAGGATGGTAGATCACTCTGTGTGTGGCCATCAGAAGTGCCTGCAGGACAGAACTACAACTGCGTGTTACATAACCTATAATCTAGCATGATGTTTACATTTGTACTCTTTACATACACCAGATTAGAAACCTTATATAACTTCACTGCTGATGCCCTTTCAAGCTGTCAAGGTTCTTGTTTTTGAAGCCCCAAAACATACTAAATCCAATTAGTTTCCTAATAGTTCTGCTAACAAACTCATCCCCCCCAATCAAACTCCTTCCTTCCCCTGAGGTTGGCTTCTGGGTGTGAGGTGAAATTTTGCGCTTTCATTAGCTTTGCTGGTAATTACACTTTGTTTGACTGGAGAAATACCTCAGCCCACTTCAGTAACGTCATCTCTGCAAACCTCTGGCTGTAACTCACGATGAGTCGGGGCCTTGCCCATTTTTATGTGTCCCAACAGGAAAAACTTGTATTTTCGCTTACTTTGCTGTGGTAGGCCGGACCTGCTTCGTAAGGTGACATGTTTTATCCTCGGCTCCAGACTCAGTAGGTTAATTGCCGCTTGTGCATTCTTTGAAGTGTATTTAAAATTCCATCCTCTACTGTTTCCCCCACACTGGGAGAATTTTAGCTATACGGTTCATGACCGCTCATAGACAAATATTTGTCGCTGTGATGGTAATTAGATTTTGTGTTTGCAGATGTGTGTGTGAAACCTCGGAGTCCAGGCAGAGATTGCTCCAGAGAATGTTTTGTGTATTAGTGTGCTTGCGTTTAGCTGTGAGTTGGCATTGCACAACCTTCGATAAAGACAAATTAGTCAGTGGAAAATAGTGCAAACTTCAAAAAAAGGGTTTATTTGTACACTGGCCAGCTGGAATAAGTGAAACCACCTGCCTAATACTGCGTAAGTCCTCTTTGTGCTGCCAAAAGCAACTCTGACAAGGCATGGTCTCGACAGGATCTCTGAAGGTGCTCTGTGGTATCTGGCACCAACACATTAGCAGCAGATCTTCTGAGTCCTGAAAGTTGTGAGGTGGGGCCTCCATGGATCAAGGTTGATTTTGCAGCACATCCCACAGATACTCAATCAGATTGGCCTAGACATTCCCCAGACCTCAAAGAGCTGTCTTGTATTGTTATCCGGAAATGTTTCACCAATCCATTTCTTGTTCCTTTGTGCTGTTCCTGGATTTGAAGGTATGCTACTGTACTGATCAGACACCTGCCTTGTCATCTCTGTACACAGCTGATAACCTTGTTGTGTGCTTGGATTACAGGACTGGTGCCTGACCAGCCCTGCACCACTGTGTCCCCACTTGCTGGCCGCCTCTTCCTCCTGTGCAATGTACTGATCATCAGGCACCTGCCCTTTCATCCCTGCACACAGCTGATAACGTGGCTATGTACTGGGATGACAGGATCGCTGCCTGATCAGCACTGCACTGTTGTCCCGGCTTGCCTCCTCCTCCTCCTTTTCACATCTGCAAAATGAGCCAAAAGGATCCGGTCTCCGCTTCACCGGATCCAGATGGCTCAGTCCGTGGCTCAGTTCGCATATGAAAATGGATCTGATCAATGATTGATCGGATCAGTTTTCACTCAGCATATACATACCTAATCTTCTGCAGCAGCCGGCGATAGAGGGCTTCTCTTCTTCCGCTGTGACTACACAGCGCCTCATGTTACTAGTCACATGACGCGGAAGAAGACTGAAGCTAGTACGGCCGGCTGCTACAGAAGATTAGGTATGTATAAACCCTCCCTAGCCCACCCGCCTGGCTGCTTCACCCTCCCGTCGCTAGATTTGCGTCGGCCCATGCCCCCATCCCCCGTGTGAAGAAACGTTCCGTTTCCCATTGCCCCCAATGCTGCTGCATTTTTGTCCGGATCCGTTCCGCTAAGCAGAACGGTCCTGAAAATTAGGGCCTGCAGCAATTTTAAGGTCTGGGGACCAGAACGTATCCGTACCAACGGACGCATGTGAATGGATCCATAGGTTAACATTGGAGCCATTCACTTCCGTTTGTACAGTATACGTTCCAGTGGACCGGACCTAACATCTGCTAGGGCTTATTTTAAATTTTGTGCTTTAAAACACGATGCATCTCTATTGGGTTTGGTTGAGCAAGAAGTAACTCCTGTTGATCAGGTCTGTGGAGTCAGTGCAGAAATCATAGGACTCCGACTGCTCAGTTTATGAAGCTACCGACTCCCACTCTAGGTACCCCAAAATTTCTCCAACTCCTTGACTCCGACTCCACAGTCCTGCTTTTGATGCATCACTTCTGCCATATGAACGTATATGCAAACCATTTCTTAATGAAACCGAGCATCTAGTGTTCCTACCGTGTATTTTAAATAATCGTGCCAATCCATCTTGCAGACAACTGTTTTAGGGCTTGTTTCCACTGTTGCGACGCGATTTCGGCCGCATTCCGACGCTTGTAAAAACGCATGCGGATGAGTTTCCGCATGCGTTTTTACCCGCGATTTCGCATGCGATTTCGCATGGCAGGGTGCCATGCGAAATTAACCATGACACTGCCAGGGCTAAATAAAATTGAAAAAGGTGCGAAATCGCACGCGAAATCGCGGGTAAAAACGCATGTAACAAACGCATGCGTTTTTACTATTAAATACATTAGCGGCGATTCGCACGGATTCCCGACGCAGGCGAAATCGTTGGCTCTTTTGTGCGTTTTTTTCACGCTGAAAAAAACGCACCTCAACAACGCTACAGTGGAAACAGGCCCATCCACTTGCATTACATGTGCGGATCTGCATGCGTTGGACGCATGCAGATTCGCGATAGTGGGAACGAGCCCTTAGGGTTAGGCTGGGTTCACATTCCAGTCGGGTTGTGCAATGGGTGGCCACAGCAGACCGAAGGTCCATGGCAGGACCTCGTGGTTCCCACCACTCCGTGTCTGTTGTAATGGACTTCTCATAGGTAGCAGTTGGCTGATGATGTAATGGTTAAGGGCTCTGCCTCTGACACAGGAGACCAGGGTTCGAATCTCGGCTCTGCCTGTTCAGTAAGCCAGCACTAATTCAGTAGGAGACCTTTGGCAAGTCTCCCTTACACTGCTACTGCCAATAGAGCGCGCCCTAGTGGCTGCTGCTCTGCTCTGGCGCTTTGAGTCCGCAAGGAGAAAAGCACAATATAAATGTTATTTGTCTTGTCTTGTCATAGGTGGGATTGCCATCTATGATGTATCCGACTTGCTTAAGCTGGCTTTTAGTGTGAACTTAGTCTTAGGGCCGGTTCACATGGATGCTTGGCGGGTGTTTACTGCCAGCGTCCGGGACTCATTGTTAAATGCTCCCGTTTCAAGTAAATGGGAGCGTTTGAATCGGGCGGCTTGTATAGTTTACCGGCATTTGCAAATCCAATCCCGCTACATGCGGTGTCCAGGGTCGATTATCGCCGTGTCTTCATGTCCACCTACGGGGATGAAAACCGCTGATCGTGACTGGAGACCACTGAAAGCCCGCGCACGCCCCCACGAATGAGACGCCGGCTAAAGTGATGCCGCTGGGAGCAGGGCAGAAGCCTGTGTGAACTGACCCCTAAACTGGACTCCTTCGGTGCAAGGTATGGACTGGTACAGTGCTAAGGAGGACTTTATCCTAAATGTAGTAATTGTCTGTACATGACTGCTTCTTCTGGTTAATGTATTCCACTTCTTAATCACTCACCATTCTACAGTGGTTACTCTGCCTTTCTAAGCAGGCAGTAAAATATCCTTGTACAGTCCTAACGATGAAATGCTCATTTTACCAAGCGTCTGCATTGCCCTTGGATGTGTTTATGCATTGTAATTGGCCTCCAAAGCTGTGTACAGATTCTCAGTACGTCCCTTGTGGAATAAATGTTGGGGGGTTCTGGGTGACTGTTTAGGAATGAGTAGTGTACAGACACACTGCTGTTGTGTTCTATGGAGAGAGAGAGGTGCAGAACCATAATGGAGCCTCTTGTTAGGCATTTAGTGGTCTTGCATGATATATCGCTATAGGACACCTACACTGATAGTCCTGTCATCTCAGGCATCAAAAATCAACTGCCTTTTACTTGGCTTAAAGTGCACCCAAGGCAGTTCTTAAAGCAAAAAAAAAGGGACACAGAGGCATATCCCCATCTGAAGGACATGCCTCTGTGTGCCCTCCTCATACCACTTGTCAGCCCCCTCCTGTGCTGCGCTAGCACCACTGATTCTGGCGAAGACGCGTCCCTTGCAGGAGAGGATTTCCTGCATAACGCCCCTTCCCCGCCTCTAAGACCCTTCTCATTGGCTCTCATCTGCCTTTTCCCCACCTCTCTCCTGCCCTTCCCATGTCGATCACCGCTTTATGTTGTCGGCGGAGAACACAGAGCTGTATTTGCAGCATCGTGACCCCAAGGGTCACAGAAATGAAACGAAGGTAAAACAGCACATTGGAGTGGTGGGGAGAGGCATACATATGAAATTGCTGCTGGGAAACTTGGGTGCATGATACAGCCAATATTTTGGCCGGGCTTTGACGATGGACTATCGTGTTTTTTTGTGACTTTGTGCAACATCATTTACCAAAAATGTATTAAACGATGTTTAAAGACGTCCAACTACCCATGATATGACAGTCATCATATCACAATCGTTAAGATTTCCATTGACGTTTAAACAATCTCTTGCGTCCCTTAGTTAGTTTTTGCCTTGTGCGATCATTATATGATTTTAAAAGATGGATCGGGCAACAATTGTTCGGCACAGATGCCCCAATCCATTTTTTCATTGCTACATAGCTTTAGACCGCCTTGACACGGACAGCAATAAAACTTCTAAAAGCCTGAATTTGGCTCCTATCTGTTTCCATTCTACCTCTAACTCTTTGAGTTTCCTTTTAATGCCAGGTGTCTTTAGCAAGCCATTGAAATGCTTGTTGTGTATTGAGCAATGATGTAGTTCCAGGTTGATCATCCATAATGAGGGTTTTCCAGAACAAGCAAGCTGTTTTTCTAGTGACCTGTGTCCTCTGCCCTCCTGTCTCTGCAGGGATGATTATGTCCATCGCCTTAGGTGATAATTGTACAGCTGTACTTCCAGCGTGGCCTACTGGCTGCTGAAGGTCATTGCTTCCCTATTATTTTTAATGACTTTTCCTTCTAGGAAATGCCATCCCATTTTACAGCCGCATCCACTGTGCAGGTCAACCAATAGCAGACATGGTATAATTGTGTGGCTCGGCGGGGTTACTGGTTGACAATTCCAGGCTGTGCTGTCCGTATACCATAATAATCACTTAAGGTCCATACACACATCCAACTTTGATTGCCCAAGTTTACCACCTCCATGCATTACGAAGGCCATCTGATTTTCAATACTATGAACAGATTGTGTAGGTAAGATCCTATACTACAAGGAAGTGATCAATTGAGTTTCAATTTGAACTCTGGTACTCTTTAGGTGCATACACCATGTCCAACTTTGTGCCTGATTGCCGTTTGGATCGGTCGTTTGAACTGCTTGTCAGGCAAACATGTCATTTAAACATCACATACACACGTCCAACAAAACTGCTGACGAAATAATGTACATGTCGCCTGACAGACTGGAACGTTCAGTCATAAAAGACCTGCGTCACCACGTTGATAGAAATCCTGGTATCTTGCACCTCATTACACGCATGTGCCGACTGATTAGTTGGTCAAACAACCACTGGTTGTTGGTACACCTGTATGGACCAGATAGTCGTTTGAACGACAGTTGGTCCAACCGATCCGCTGAGCGGGTCGGGCAAAACAGCTGTTATCAGTCCGACTAAGTTTACACACGTCCAACTTGCCACTCAAATGACAAGTTGGATGGAAAAGTTGGACGTGTGCGCGCCATATAAAATGTTCCTCTTAAAGTGGACCCAAATTAAAAATACAAGATTTCAGAAATAAAACCTATTTTCTAATTTAGAATAATAGCAGCCTTTTTTCATCTGCATGATGACAAATATGAAATATTTTACATTTATTGGAGGAACCCCTCCCTTCTTTTCAAATTGCCGGGATTTTTCCAGCAAACTGGTGGAGTAGATGGTGTCCGGCAATGGAGGAATTGCTAATGGCTGCCCCCAGTATAACCCTAGATATAAAAGGAGAAGGGTGAAAAGCATGCACTGAAATGATCATGGGCTTGAAGGAGTGTTTATTTATCTTTGTATGTGTCAGAGTGGTGCAACTATAAATATTTTTAACAAAAAAAAATGTTTGGTTTGGGTCCGCTTTAAATTGATTTGTCTTTGCCTTTTTTTTTTACTATTTTCCTTTTTTATTTTTATGTATGAGGTTTATTACTACATACAGCATAAAGATAAGTCCCATGTGTCCTACAGAGACCACGCTATCTAGACAGCGGTTGAAAGACATTCTGCTCCCCTTCTACCTTGTTGAACAAGTGACCGAGCAGGTGTTGTGGCTGTAGTTCCTCCCGGCTGATGCTGGGCCTCTGATAAGAGTGACCGTTGCAGTGACATTAGTTCCGCTTGTACAATGGTGACTTGCCTGAACTTCTGCATTTACAAATCAGCAGATCGCTTCTGTTTTTATTCCTATAGACAAGTCTCAGGGGTTACGTGTACATACCGGTAGGCATTGGGTTTAGGTGGCCATACATTGGTCGATGTGGCCAACAGATACCTCTCAGATCATAATCTGATGAGAGGGATCTATATGATGGAATCCATCCACACACTGTACACAGGAAAGTGTAAGCTCCACTGCCTACACCTGTCTGCTGGTGCGTGTCTTTACGCCAATGCTGGGCACACCTCCCTGTCTCTTCTTATCCATGGCGTCTGTTTTCCATGATTAGAGATGTAGGCGAACAGCTCACGTGCTGCTCGTTGCGAACAGCAGGCCTAGTACTACTTCTGGGTTGCAATGTCCCGGAGTAGTGCGCATGCCCCTTGTCTGCCTGGCGGTGCGCATCGTTGCAATCGGGGACGTGCACTGCTGGTCCAGGGCATGCGTACTACTCTGGAACATTGCGACCCGGAAGTAGTACGCGGCCAGACTGCCAATAGAGATTCGCTGGTGAGCTGTTCACCAGCATCTCTACCCATGATGCTAGAGGTCAAACACTAGAGCCACCATGGCACGTAGCTTACACGACCACTAGAGGCCTCTAGTGTTCGTCACAGGACACAGGCGCCCCAGAAGATGGGAGGAGCACCCGGTGGTGGAGAGAATACTCAGGAGAAAGTGCTGGTAGACAGGTGAGGGTAAGCTCTGCTGCTGCATGTGTAGCCCTGAAATTGAATGTCGCTAGCGACTCGCTCCCAACCTGCCGCCGATCAAGCAATACATTTTGTCCAATGTGATTGACTGAATCGATTGAATTCTGACGAGGATGGTTTCTGAATCGCTTGTGGCATCGATTTTTATCTGGATATCGATGGAAAATGCTGACCAATGTATAGCCACCTTGACACTACTCCAAGTTCCTTCATCAATAAGGAATTTACAGTCCATTCGGCCTTGTCCACATTGCATTCCGATCGTGTTAGCGTTCGCGTTGGGCATTTTTTGATATGATTTTGTTTTTAGATTCCCGGCGCATGGGTGGGCGGTGCGTTTTTTTTCTAAGCGCTTTTTTAATTCCCTTCCTGATGCAAGTCAGGAAGTGAACTCTTTGACCCAGAAAATAATAAATACAATGCATTTATTCATAAAAACGAGAACGTAATCGCTGCGTAATGCAATTTTGTGAGCGTTTGAGTTTTTCCTATATCTTCCATTGGGGTGGAATCGTCCTGAAAATGGTCCATGCAGTGCTTTTCAGATCGGAAAGAGAACGGAATGCCACAATCTGAGCTAGCGCATAGGAAAGCATGGTGTAAGCGCTTTCACAGCGATTTTAAAAAATCGCCAGCATTTGAAAAAAATGAAAAAGGCTCCCCTAGTGTGAATGAGCCCTCAGGCGTTTTTTTTGAAATTTTTAAACACAGGTAATTTGTAAAAATTACCCTAAAAGCGTTTACACTATGCTTTCCAATGAGAGAGTTTGCTTGCCACTGACAAAAGCGATGCATGGACCATTTTCAGGGCGATTAGCCCTGCATGGAAAGTATAGGGAAATCGGAAAAGCGCTTTGAATAGAGCTTTCCCCAGCACTTTAATGAATAAATTGTATTTATTCATTTCCGGGGGCAAAGTAATCACTTCCTGACTGACCTCAGGAAGTGATTTTAAATAATTGCTCTGCTAAAGTGCTTACAAAAGCGCTTATAACACGCAGAGCGATTAGAAGAAAAATAATCTCTCAGCGTGGGCGATAGTGCCAGCACAACGCAATGTGAACAAGGCCTTACTGTTACTCTGAAGAGAGCTGAGAACCCTCCTGGCTAGCTGTTTATTAGCCCCTCCCTTGCAGCAGTATTCCATCTGTGGGTCTGCCTGCTGAGTACATTTGAAATCGGCGCCGGTAGACTTGGGCACAGGACACAGCCAGTATATGGCTGATCCTGCTTCTGCACAAGTCCCGGCCGATTTAATTACTATTCCCCCTCCAGGCCGCCATGGATAGTGGGGGAATGATATAATTCGGCTTCCAGCGATTGCTGGAGGCCGAATTAAGTTTTTAAGCAACCTCGGCTCCGTCTGTTGATGGCTCCGACGTTACTCACTGAGCGCTGCAATAGGAGTGATTCCTATTGTAGTCTATGGAGGCGCCGGCTGCGCCCAAATCTAGCAGCGCTGAAAAGCACTGCTCCGCTGCCTGCTCCTTTGAGAGCCCATTCTGCCTCTTTGCTGGTTACCTCCCATAAACTGATTGTCAATGATATGCTAATCATTTCAAGTTGCTGCAAATATATGCAGTTGAGAAATTACCCAATCAGAAAATCTGCTCACATTTGCATAACATTTAATCAACTTAACATTTTTAGTTCTTCAACTATTTCTAGTGAACCAGCCCTATACCATAGCAGTTGTCCTGGTATGAAAAGTTGTGTTCTAGCGCAGTCTTTATGTAGCACTCAGTGTGAGCTTAACCTAAAGTAAACACAGCACTTATAGGTTCACTTTAAGGTTCTTTAACCCTCCTGGCGGTATGAAAAATTCCGCCAGGAGGCAGCGCGGCAGTTTTTTTTTTTTTGTTTAAAATCATGTAGCGAGCCCAGGGCTCGCTACATGATAGCCGCTGCTCAGCGGCATCCCCCCGCCCTCTTCGATCGCCTTTGGCGATCTCCGATCAGGAAATCCCGTTCAAAGAACGGGATTTCCTGGAGGGCTTCCCCCGTCGCCATGGCGACGGGGCGGGATGATGTCAGCGACGTCGTGACGTCATTGGGAGTCCCGAACCACCCCTCGGCGCTGCCTGGCACTGATTGGGGGTTACCGCCAGGAAGGTTAAAGAGAACCTAAACTGAGAAGGCTATGGATTGTTCCTTTTAAAATAATACCAGTTGCCTGACTCTCCTGCTGATCCTGTGACTCTAATACATTTAGCCACAGCCCCTCAACAAGCATGCAGATCAGGTGCTCTGATTGAAGTCAGACTGGATTAGCTGCATGCTTGTTTCAGGTGTGTGATTCAGCCACTATAGCAGCCGGAGAAATCAGCAGGACTGCCAGGCAACTGGTATTGTTTGAAAGGAAACATCCATATCCCTCTCAGTTTAGGTTCCCAAGTTTTTTTTTTGTTTTTGTTTTTTTTTAATGAATGAGGGTTAAGTCTGGTACACCCCATGCAATTGTAACTTTAGATCCTATTCAAACGAGCAATGTGATCGATATTCAAATCTGACATCAGTTGGATTTAGAAGAAAGCTAGCGTACACAATTATGCTGTTTTTTCCCTCCAAATTCTATTTGATTTTCCAAATTTTTATATTGATTGAAAATAAATCTAAAGCAAATCAGATCAAACCTGTCCGAAATTATCGTTTCGGACATCAATCTGATGTAAAATTTTCAGTGCAGATCCTATTCCAAATCGAGAAAATGATCTGATTGGGCTATTTTCTACTATCTGATGGGAAATTGCATGGTGTGCACCAGGCGGAGAATTTGCTGGATTTGCACCTGGCTCATTGGATAGATTAATTTGGAAACTGAGGTCTGTGAAGGGAGGGCAAGCAGAGGGATTTGTGATAATTCACCCTTGATAAGAGCTCTTGGTGAATACAGGTTGTCCTCTGACCCCTCAGTGACTTTCTGCCTGTCGACTCCTCCCATATCCGGTTCTCATGCTGGGATCCAGGCTCTCTCCATTACTGATCCAGCTCTGATTACTGAAGGAAAAATGCTAAGAAATCTGAGCTATACAGGTAGGACAGGACATCTCTGTACCAAGAGTTCTGCTGAGAAGGTGGAAAATGTCTAAAAAAAGAAAAAAGCTAAAGTGCGTCTCCGGTTCCAGAATAGAGCCTAAACCGCTTTCGTTGTGGACACACTGGATACAATAGCTTCTTATGATATGGAATTGTGATCCTTCAATTACCCTCTGAAAACTGCTGTAAACTGGACTGATGTACTATTTCCATAGCTTCTGAATGAGCAGCTGAATGGATCATGGCTTTACCTTGTGTGATCGTGTATACCTCAGCCCTGTGGCAATACAGCTGAGCTTGCCTTCACCTTTCCTGACCTGCTCAGGAAAATCCACGCAGGTGGAAGGAGAGAAAGGCCTATATACTCTTACAGCTTGAATGTCCGCGATGGTTCCCAGTACCTCGTCCACATGTGTGCAGGTGTCCCACAATATCTGCACGTTGGTAGTGGGGCTTGCTGGGAAGCTAATATACGATTGCCCGTCTACAATCTAGGTTATCAACGCGTGGTACGCGTACCCCAGGGGGTACTTCTGATGGTTGCAGGGGGTACTCGGGCTTGATATACTTAACCAAGAATAACACATTTAGAGTTTTAGAAAATGATGCATCTTATTTTAACACCAAATTAGTATTTAATAACAATAGTAAATGCTTGGAAATTGTTTAGAACCAATTATCATGTACTATGATTATATATGTGTCAAGGGATACGGGGGGGGGGGGGGGATTGGGGGCGGTTGGGCTAAAGTCCCTGGCCCATATGTTATTCACTTTTTCTCCTGAGTTTTCTCCTTGGTGGCATTTTCACAACTTGTCATAAAACGCCTTTTAAACCTCCAGTAAGCAAGAAAATAAAATCATTTTGATATGGCTTTTTCACCAACTTTTGGATCCATTTTTAATTGTAAAATGCTGAAAAGTTATTTTAAAGAGAAGGGGAAGATTATCACCTAGGAGAAAACGTTAATTGCATATGGGCTCCTGTGTCTTAAGGGGCCCATACACTAGTCTATTTCAGCCAGCCATCGATCAGAAATTGATTCTGTCAAATCGATCAATCGATTTGTTACCGAAAAAAACTGATTTGATCTGACAGGATGGAGAATGTAGGTTGACCTGCCGCTGGCAGCAGACCGATGGCCCATAGATTTGCAGTCCAATAATGCATTTAGATTGATTTCCAATAGATTTCATTCTGAAATCTGTTCCTAGTGTGTGGCACACATCAGATTCCTGTCAGATTCAACTTGGCAGGCATCTGCCAGAAATCTATCGGATGGACGAATCTGCTGCAAATCTAGAAGTGTATGGCCAGCTTTAGTCTGAATAATAGTTTGGACCAGTGCCACATGTTCCTCGATCAATCAGAGACTTTAGTGAATGGGAACGACATTTAAAAAAACGAGACAGATACTTACCCAAGGAGAGGGAAGGCTCTGGGTCCTATAGAGCCTTCCGGCTCCTCTCCTGGTCCCCTCGTTCCAGTGCTGGCTCGCCCGGTAGCAGTTTTTGACTAAATTAGTCAAATACTGCTTTACCCGGCCGAAGGAGGCTTCAGAAGTCTTCTGGGAGCCCGAGTGCTCCTGAAGAAGGGCGGCCCTGTACTGCGCCTGCGCAAGCACGCTCTCTTGCACGCTCACGCCTGTGCAGTATGGAGCCGCACGTCTTCGGGAAGACACGGCACCCGAAGACTTCCAAATACCCTTTCAGCGGGGGATTGAAACGGGGGGGGGGGGGGGGGGCAGCATAGGATAGAGAGCACCGAGAGAGGAGACAGAAGGTTCTATAAATCCCCAACCCTATCCTCAAGGCCCACCAACAGTGCATGTTTTGTGGAAATCCGCAGAGGTAGTAAATCAGCTCTGCTGAGACACTAATTACCTCACCTGTGCATGTTTGTGGTTTCCTGCAAAACATGTACTGTTGGTGGGCCTTATTACATTATTTTCCTCTTTAAAATAATGTCCATGTTTTCCTATGCTCAGTTCACACTATACGCCTTTTTAACTGAAAGCTTTTTCACAATACACGGCTATGGAAAGTTAAAAAACATACATTTTTCAGAGTGTAGTGTAAAAGAGGCCTAAAGGATTGAATCTGCAGGGAATCAAACAGGAAAATCGATGCGTGTATGGACACCTTATGCCTCTTGTTTGTTGGAAGAGGCTGCTCTCCTGGGAAGGTCAGTATGAAGATTGTGGGGTCCTGCTGGAGAAGGGGGGGGGGGGGGGGGGTTGAGAGTACATCATGCCTTTACCTTATGATGCCTGCAAAGTACTGTATCTTTATTGCTGTATACACCAGGGCTGTGGAGTCGGAGTCGTGGAGTCGGGCAATTTTGGGTGCCTGGAGTCGGGAAAAAATGCACCGACTCCGACTCCTAATTAATTTGTAACTGTAATTAAAATAGAAAATATGATAAAATGTTCTATTTCTCAGATAATAGTCATTAAAAATAATGTATATATACAGTAATAGCTGTGCTCAGTCCACAAAAATGAAATAAACCAATTAAAATTAGTTACTTGTGCTGCTTCAATAAAGCAGTCCCCGTATTTTTAAGGTCAGATATACATATCTGATTGTGACTGTATATATGATGTGTACACAGGAATCTCTTATATATACTAAATAACATCTATGCTGTAAGAATAAAGCCTGATGTGTAGCCGTGTCACTAATACAGATTGTCAATGAGATGGAAATAATTCTGCACTGATGCTGATTTATGCAAATGTATGCACTCCCTTTGCTGATGAAATCAAATAATTTGATATGTTGTTAAAATTTGGTTTGGTGACTACAAATTAAAGGGTACCTGAGACGGATGAAAAGTAAAGTTTTATACATACCTGGGGCTTCCTCCAGCCCCCTTCAGGCTACTCAGTCCCTCACTGTCCTCCACCACCCGGATCTTCTGCTATGAGTCCTGGTAATTCAGCCAGTCAGCGCTGTCCGGCCGCATGCCGCTCCCACAGCCAGGAACATTCTGCACCTGCGCAATAGTGCTGCACAGGTGTAGTATGCTCCTGGCGGCGGAGTGTGTGCATGCGCACTACGCCCGACTGGCTCAAGTACCTGGACTCATAGCAGAAGATCCAGGTGGTGGAGGAGGACAACGAGGGACTGATTATCCTGAAGGCGGCTGGAGGAAGCCCCAGGTATGTATAAAACTTTAATTTCATCTGTCTCAGGTTTACTTTGTTACACAGTAGTACTATACTCTACATATGCACTCCCCACAGAGCTGCAGGGAATCCACTGAGAATGATGTGCACATTGAACACAGAGGTGTTGTCTGTCACCCAGAATCTCCTCATTCCCCTGCAGAGTACCTGCACATCATTCTTACATGTACCCACACTTACATTGCTTAGGGCCTGATAGATGTTCTTTGTTCCGGTTTGTACCTTTTACAAGTACTCTTACCAAGGACTAGTTTTAGTGTAAAGGGAATAAATATAGTAGTCTACATATCCTTCTCACTTCAGTTGTCTTGTAAAATTCCTAAGCATTGGCAGTTAAGAGACAGATTTCATGTTACATACTTTTAATCAACACAATTGTAATATGCAAATTAGAGGAGTCGGAGTCGTGGAGTCGGAGTCAGTGGAATCCTAAACTGAGGAGTCGGAGTCGGTGGATTTTTGGACCGACTCCACAGCCCTGGTATACACTTTTATTTTCCCTTATTTTCTCTGCCTTCCTCTATACATCCTGTGTGCCTGGTGATCTTATGCTATAGACCTGGATGTCGGATCAGACCTCAACTTTCCTGTCTATCGACCGCTTATCCCGCTAATAAAGAGAAATGCATATCCGCTGCTGCATTGAAAATATCTTCAAAGGTTCCAGCACAGCCAGATTAATTGCCTCTAATGATGTCCATTTATGGAAAGCGCACAATCCATAGTCTATATTTGTGTCTATCGCTAATTTTAGCTTCAGAAGAGCTATACATTTTTATTATGGATAATACTGCTTCCAGTTGGTATTAAAGTGTCATGTAGTAAATTATTCAGACTGGCTATATATCTATATCTGCTTCAGGATCAGTTTTAAGAGTCTTTTCTTGGCCTACAAATCTGTTGCCAAGACCTGCCCAACTTGCATCTCTGAGCGTGTCCACAGATATATAAATACTGCCCGCCCCCTCCGGTCCTCTAATGGTCTCCGACTGACCGCCCCATGCATTTCTTACTCCCATGCATGCCTACAGGACTTCTCAAAAGTGTCAAGTCTTCTGTGGCTATAGCCACCAGCTCTGTACATAAAGGTTTTCTGAAACATCGAAATTACTGATACCAAAGGCAACTTTATTATTGTGCTAGTGTTGCGATGCCACACATTGCCAACAGAGGGAGCTGCAGGTGAAAAATACCCTGTGTTCACCTGAAATGACGATGGACAGGCTTCCCTTGCAAACCCCCTCATGGAGTCACATTTTGAGTGCAGCTGTGCTCAGACGTGACATATTGCAGTTTTCTGGTGCTGGGTAATGCCACCGCATGTCAGTGACTGACGCACTCGGCGTTACGCTGCTATTCAGCTGCGTTTTTAATGGCATCTGTGAGCGGGAGAAGGGGCACTGACCTGTCCGATAAGTGAGTAGTTCAGCCTCCCATCTGAAAGAGGCCTTGGGCTCCCTGCACACTGCATGCGATTCCGATTTGTAATCGTTACAGCATGCTGCGGGTTTTTTTCTGTGTCTTTTTCTGTTGATAGCATTAAAGAGAACCAGAGATGAAGCACCCTCTTGTATTTTACCTTATAAATCAGTGGGAACATGACAGTAAACACCTAATCTGCTCTTTGTTACATTGTTCTCTGTTTAATTTGCCTGTTATCACCTCTAAGATAAGAATCCCGACTAAGCAGTCGGTCTGGCTTTGCTACAGAATAATTATAGCTGAGACTGTGTTCTTTGCTGTCTTCAAGTCCAAGCCTGCCCCCTGCTGGCTTTGCTCAGGAATCATTTTAGCTGAGTCATTATAGCAAAGCCAGACTCAATGCTCACTCCGGGATTCTTATCTCAGCTAGATAACAGACACTTTTAGCAGTGAGGATGGAACAGAGAGCATGGTAAATGTTTTCTCTAATGTTCCCACTGATTTCTATGGTAAAATACATAAGGGTGCTTCGTCTCTGGTTCACTTTAAAGTGAACCTCCAGACTAAAAATCGACTGAGCAGCACTGAAAAGGCTTGGTGTTTCTTTAACTGTTTCACAGCATCAGAACTTTTTTTCTCTTATACAAGCCTCATTTTTAGCTGCACAGAAAAAAACTGCCCGGGCATTTTTCCCCTAATGCTGTGCAAAGCATGATGGGATTTCTGTTGTTCTCGTTCTGCTGTTTTGGTACAATTTTTTTTTTTTTTTTTTTTTTTTTTTTTTTTTTTTTACACTTTGAATTTGACATTTGAAGCCTAGCACGTGCAGCTGGGAGGGGTGATCAGGACACTGTCACCTCCTTGTCACCTCCTTTCAACCAAAAAGATGGCTGCCCCATGACAAAGATGGCAGCCCCCATGAATCACAAGCATTTGCCTGTTCTTTTAAAACTGGGTGGGTAAGAGGTTATATTACCTATCTATTCGAATTAACATAACTAATGTAACTTAATGACAGTATGTTTGTTTAGGCTGAAGTTCCCCTTTAAGGGAAAATCGGAATTGCAAATCGGAAATGGAATCGGAATTGCAAATCGGATTTGCAGTGTGCAGGGAGCCTATAGCTGTTAAAGTTCCAGGGATATGAGGGAAGGTCATTGCAGGAAGTACAAAAATGGCATTAAATCCAGATGCCTTTGCATCATCCAATGATAAAATACTTCCTCCCCCCCCCAACCCCCCCTGCAATTGGGATCAAAACTCCAACTGGAAACTGTGACCTGGGAGAAGGGGGACCTCATCCAGTATTGGCCGGGTCTCTCTGGTGTAACCCCCAGTGATTGGAGCAGGGCTCTATGCTGTCCCCATCTGTATCCATTACTATTCTCAGTGTTTCTGTTTGATTGAAGTCTTCCTTTAATGAGAATCCGATCCATTACTGGGCCGCGTTCCCCACAGTCCTTTCATCTCCCTGCCGAGTGTCACGCCAGAGCTAAGCGGGAGTGAGCACGGAGATATATCGAGCGGAGTCACCGCATACTGCATGGAATGCAAATGACTGGCGCAGGCAGACCGTTATTGTGTGCCCGCAGCTCTTTATGGAAATACATGTTTAAAATAAACAGCAGGAAAGCAGCTTTTCATTCTCGCTGTTAAGCAACATGCGGGAGAGGAATTCAAAGTCCTTTTAAAGTCAGTAGACTTCTGCATCGCTTTGTGGGTCCCTGTCAATTTTCTGCTGGCAACTCGCGGTCAGATCTATACTCTGATTGGATGAAATAGTTAGCGGCACTGGTTCCTGCAAACCCCAGCATGGAAGTAATGTTGCCTTTAGCAACCAATTACATCCCTTGGTTTTGTTTCTTCGTACAAGGTAGTGACTCTTCTCATGTTGTCCATGGGCTGTTTTGTTTTGAAGTTTTCATATAATTTTTGTTAATGTCGTAAGGGCACATTTCCACTGTGCGCATGCGTGGAAACGCGAAAGGATCGCCCATAGTGGGAATGGGCCCTTAAGGCTGCGGTTTTGTAGCATTTGTCACCCTGTTCACCGACAAACTGTCCCATCCAAGGAACAAATATAATTCTGGTTGATTTGACGTGGGGGGAGCTGCGGTAGATTGACTGCCCACATCGTTGCACGGCATAGAACAGTGCAGTACTGCTGTTTGAGCGATTTTTCAATGGAGCACTTCCGGGGTCCTCTTCACTCACCTGTCTGCTGGAGCACTTCCGGTGTCCTCTTCACTCACCTGTCTGCTGGAGCACTTCCGGGGTCCTCTTCACTCACCTGTCTGCTGGAGCACTTCCGGGGTCCTCTTCACTCACCTGTCTGCTGGAGCACTTCTGGGGTCCTCTTCACTCACCTGTCTGCTGGAGCACTTCTGGGGTCCTCTTCACTCACCTGTCTGCTGGAGCACTTCTGGGGTCCTCTTCACTCACCTGTCTGCTGGAGCACTTCCGGGGTCCTCTTCACTCACCTGTCTGCTGGAGCACTTCCGGGGTCCTCTTCACTCACCTGTCTGCTGGAGCACTTCCGGGGTCCTCTTCACTCACCTGTCTGCTGGAGCACTTCCGGTGTCCTCTTCACTCACCTGTCTGCTGGAGCACTTCCGGGGTCCTCTTCACTCACCTGTCTGCTGGAGCACTTCCGGGGTCCTCTTCACTCACCTGTCTGCTGGAGCACTTCTGGGGTCCTCTTCACTCACCTGTCTGCTGGAGCACTTCTGGGGTCCTCTTCACTCACCTGTCTGCTGGAGCACTTCTGGGGTCCTCTTCACTCACCTGTCTGCTGGAGCACTTCCGGGGTCCTCTTCACTCACCTGTCTGCTGGAGCACTTCCGGGGTCCTCTTCACTCACCTGTCTGCTGAAGCACTTCTGGGGTCCTCTTCACTCACCTGTCTGCTGGAGCACTTCCGGGGTCCTCTTCACTCACCTGTCTGCTGGAGCACTTCCGGGGTCCTCTTCACTCATCTGTCTGCTGAAGCACTTCCGGTGGCCTCTTCACTCACCTGTCTGCTGGAGCACTTCCGGTGGCCTCTTCACTCACCTGTCTGCTGGAGCACTTCCGGTGTCCTCTTCACTCACCTGTCTGCTGGAGCACTTCCGGGGTCCTCTTCACTCACCTGTCTGCTGGAGCACTTCCGGGGTCCTCTTCACTCACCTGTCTGCTGGAGCACTTCCGGGGTCCTCTTCACTCACCTGTCTGCTGGAGCACTTCCGGGGTCCTCTTCACTCACCTGTCTGCTGGAGCACTTCCGGGGTCCTCTTCACTCACCTGTCTGCTGGAGCACTTCCGGGGTCCTCTTCACTCACCTGTCTGCCGGTGGGGGCGGCTCTTGAGAAATCCTGCAGGCGCGCATGGGAATGGGGTAGGTAGGCGAAGGTTGTTGGAGGACCAGAACGGACAGCCTGGTATATACCTGTGAACAAGCTCCAAGATGTGGGTAGGGCAGGTTTTGTGAACAGATTTATAGACAAGGCATATGTGGTAAAACAAATGTGATTCAAACAAGCATGCTCTCTGCTTCAGTCTTCTAAAATTTAAAGAGGAACTGTATGACTATTCACGCCATTTTGTAAGTGAACATTATGGAGGTGCCGCTGGCACTGTGTGACGCAGGTGGCCCAGTGTTATACACACAGCTTAGCACAGATCCCATTCTAGGATTCTGAATAGGTCAGTGCTGCTGGCAGACATGTGCAGCAGTGCATACTGATGTATTGCCCTTCATTCATGGCTACACGTTGCTAACCAAAACGTCAGCCTGTTTAGAAAAAGGTCAGGCTTATTTGTTTGTGGCTTTTTTTCTTTTCTTTGTGAGAACGATCGTTTTATTGCCGTTGATTTAAATTGGATCAGTTGACATTGGAAATGCTATGGAATTTGAGAAACCAATGAGAGAGCAGGAGGTTATCCCGCCCCTCCTAAAAGGAAGAGCTGTAATTGGTGTTCGACCGAAGATCAGTTCTCTGGTAGGAGGGGCTTCTTTGTGCCCCTATAGACTTAAATGGCGTTCAACACTGTAGAATAGCTAAACGGTTCTTGCTGAGGAATGCATTTGGGCACTAGCCCTGTTCCTGTGACATCTTTGTAAATTGGACCCTGTTAATTCTCTGTATTACATTCACTATCAACAGCACTACCATCCGCCCTACCTCCCAGGCCCGCTGCCTGGGCGTCACCCTAGACTCTGCCCTCTCCTTCAGTCCACACATCCAAAATGTTACCAGAACCTTCAACTTCCACCTTCGAAACCTCTCTAAAATCCGCCCCTTTCTGATCCCCTTCTCATCCATGCCCTCATCATCTCCCGCCTTGACTACTGCAATGCCGTACTATCTGGCCTCCCCTTAAAACGCATTGCACCCCTTCAATCAGTCATGAATGCAGCAGCTAGACCGCTCTGCTTCCACTTCTCCCCAATGCAAAGCCCTATACTGGCTCCCTATCTGCTTCAGGATCAGTTTTAAGGTTCTGTGCCTTACCTAGAAATCTGTGCACAAGACCTGCCCAACCTACATTTCTGAGCAAGTCAACAAATATATACCTGCCTGCCCCCTCCAGTCCTCCAATGATCTCCGTCTGACCTTCCCACGCATTTCTCATTCCCACGCACGCTTACAAGACTTCTCAAGAGCTGCCCCCACCCTATGGAACTTCCTTCCACTCACCCTTAGACTCGCTCCTTCCTTCAACACCTTCAAGCAAACCCTCAAAACACATTTCTTTAAAATGGCCTACCCCACTTCTACCACGCTCTAACTCTCTGTCAAGCACCTTTTCCACAGTCCTACCTTATGTGTCCCTCCCCCACCCTTTAGATTGTAAGACTTTGGCAGGGCCTCCCCCCTCCCTTAGTGTGTCCTTCTTAATTTTACTACCCCAGCAATGACTCTCTTCTCATGGACTAACTCGGACTTGTTTTGCCGGGTCTCTGTAAAACTCATTTTATACCCTGATTGCATGTATAACCTCGTTGTATGTTGTATAACCGCTTGCTACCTCTCTGTCACCCCTTGTTGCAATGTATGTATCCCTATTTATTGTCCAGCGCTGCGTAATAAGTTGGTGCTTTATAAATACAATATATAACATTACATGCAGCCGTTCATACTTGGCTGTACCCTGTCCAGTGACCAGCCGATGGAAGGGCCAGTGTTGCCTGCTGCAAAGGCTTTTAGTGCTGTCTCCACTTGTAGTTATTAAAGCGGGATTGCCGGCCACAAAATCCAATTTCATTTACATGTTGCTCTGTGTTTATTATGTAGTCTTTCGTGCAAGCTTTCCAATGTAATTCTAACTGTTTCTGCTATAATGAATCTTATCTCGGTTAGCTTGGCTCTATTTGGAACATTGCCAGGGAGACGGAAGCTTGTCATCTCCCCTCCCACATTCTTGCTCCTCACTGATTAGCTGATGGTAGTTCAGTGTGATACAAGGCTGAGAAGGGAAATGCACCTCACTCTACTGCAGAAGCTGCTGAAATGCAATATATCCTGTGCTCACGTCTAAGTACGATCTATCCTGTGCTCACATCTAAACGCGATCTATGTTGTGCTCACAAGTCTTTGCAAAGCAAGCTAAATACTGTATGACAGTGCAGTTTCTAGGAGAAAAAAAAGAGTAAAGGAGGAAATTACATCAGGATTGGCTTCAGTCAGAGCCATTAAAGATGAAAAATGCCTGGGACCATTTTCTCTTTGAAAAATTCACTGAAATCAAAGAGTTACTTTTACTGTTACTTTTCTTTCCTCTCTTGCTGTCACTTACGGTAGGCTGTTAAAATCTTACCAGTTTTAGACTAGTATATCTCCTCATGGTGGATTCTCTGGGTTATCTTTATTTCTAAAAGCTCTAACTGAATGGCAGTTGCTCAGTCTGTCCAGCATCCTTTATATAAAAGCTTTTCCTTGGAGAGCTTTTGTAACGAATAAAGGAAATAGAAAAAAAGTCTATCTATTATGTTTGGTGCTGTAGATACACATGCTTATCGCATCATGTCACCTCAGGTACAGTTTATCATTTGTGTCTGGGTGGCTTTGCATTTAACGAGCACTGTACAGACGCTGTTTGGCTATACCTGAGCAGCATGTACTACGGAAAGGGAAGGATTGCAATGGGGTCTGCAGTGTGCAGATCAGGGCATTGTGATTCGGCAGGCGAATGCTATGCAGTCTTCTCTCCTCAGAACGTTCTAGTAACCTCTCATTACTATGAATGTTTAGGTGGGGTTGGTGTGACTACTCTACAAATAGTTGAGTTCTGTACTGTTCCCGTTAGAACCTTGTCCTTTCAAATGTTTTTTTTTTTTCTGGAAAAATGCAGAAACTGCAAAATACTGACCAAACCAACCTGACAATTTCCACAAATGAATTGTGTAGTGTGTTTCTTGTCAACTTCCTTTTGCATTGCTTTCTAAGTAGAAAGATTTTGCACATCTGTAAAAATCTTAGTACTCGGAGGGCTCGTTCACACTAGGGGCATTTTTGGCCTTCGATTTTTTTTTTTTTTTTTTTTTTTTTTTTTTTTTAAATCTCCCACAAAACGCTTGTGCAATGGATCTCTATGAGATGGTTCACATCAGCGCGGTTTGTACGCTGTGCTTTCAGCAAAGCGGTGCCTGTACCATTTTGGGGGCATTTTTGCTATAATGGTAAGTATAGGAAGAGCGCTGAACGCTCACAAAATAGCTTTTTCACGTTTTTTTAGAATACATTGATTGTATTATTTTCCGGGTCAAAGAGTTCACTTCCTGACTTGCGTCAGGGAGTGAATTACAAAACCACTCTGGAAAATCCCTTAGAAAAGCGTTTTTACCAGAAAAGCAGCGCGCAGTGGGGCGCTGGGAAGGGGGGAAAATCGCACAGTTTCTATTTTGGGTGTGAATGACGCCTGAGTCTCCATATTTTATTTTATTTTTTCATTTTAAGCAGTACCAGTTGCCTGGCAGCCCTTGTGGCATCGGTACATTCTGAATCACAAACCTGAAACAAGCATGCAGCTAAACCAGTCAAACATCTGATCCGAATACTTGTCCAGGGTCTATGGCTAAAAGAAAGTAGAAGCAGAGGATAAACAGGATAGCCAGGCAAAATGAAAAGGAAATAAATATGGCCGCCACTTAAGGGCCATTTTACATGGGCACCTGCTGGACTCTTCCTGCGGCCGTGGTGCTCGTTGTTAAAGTGCTGGCCATTCAGTGCCTGTTTCATGGTTTTCTGCCGTTTACCATCATTTGTGTGAATGCCATGCTCTGAGCATGATTTTTCTCATTTCTGGTGAGCCTGGAAGCAATGTTCTGCTTGCAGGGTCGCACACCACCGCATCCGTGTCCTTTTTTTGCCTGATTAACTCCCCCTCAGGCCATGCTGTGGAGCTGAATCAATTCATACCTTGCCCTGAGGAATGTCAAAACAGCCTAAGGAGCAGTCCACACTTGTGGCTGTTCTCCATAGGCCAGCCAGAGCAGACAGTGCGGTATCCACTCTAGTGGTCCTTTGTGATCCATTTGGAGTCTAGAGCAGGTGTTTCCACCATAGGCTTCTATGGGAAACTCATTCGCTTGTCAAGAATCAGGTCGGGCAGTTGTGTTGCGCTAACTGTGGCAGATACAAGGGATGTGTGAGCGGATCCTGATGCGGTGGCTGGATAGTGTGCTGGTAAAGGGCCTCTGACACAGGAGACCAGGGATCCAATCTCTGCTCTCACTGTTCAGTAAGCAGCACCTATTCAGTAGGAGACTTTGGGCTAAACTCCCTAACACTGCTACTGCCTATAGAGCATGTCCTAGTGGCTGCTGCTCTGGCGTTTTGATTCCGCCAGGACAAAACTGCAATATAAGTGTTACTTGTCTTGCCTTGATAAACTAGGATCAGTCGACCTATATCCATTTGGTAATCTGTAAAACGGTCTATTTTTTTTTAAATTTTTATTTTTTTTATCTGAAGTGCGAACCGAGCCGTGCAGCAGAGGTTTGATCAACTGGATGCAAATCATTCCAAGTTGATGCAGGATTATGCAAATTCTGGATGCAAATATATGTGGCTTGAAAATGGGCCAATCAGTATAAACCTTGGTGGGCTTTGATTGGTTCATATTAAAAGATGCCTACATTTGCATACAAAATGTTAAATAATCCTGTATCAACTCAAAATGATTTGAATCTCATTGACCATCCCTGCCTCACACTGTGGTTTGCAAGTTGTGCTATAATCCTGCTGTTGTGATTGTATTTCTGGCTTTCCAAGGACGTATAGGAACCATTTGTACGTCTGCTTGCTGACCTGCGCGGTGTTTTGGGAATCGTTGCTATCTTGCATGAAGCAGATTATTCACAAATACTTTCTATTTTAGGAAGGCAGAATTGTTTTTGTCCTACAGAATAGAAGCGAATGTGAATGGGTAACGTTGGTAACACAGTTGACGCTCTGTTGCTGTCGTGACTGTGGCTGTACTGCCACCTAGCTACTGAGAGGGGTCACTACAGATAGTTACTAAAAGATCAACACTTCTTCAAAGTCGCTTATCTAAAAAGGCCTACGATAGTTCTTCGCTAGCTGAATCGACTGGATCTCTATTTCCTTTTTTATATCGAGACAACGGCCTTTATTTAATATTAAGTTTACTCCTAGGTGATATTTTTACACCTTATCAATAAATTGCCTTTTAAAGTGTACCAGAGATGAAGAAAAAAATCATCTATCTCTATATATCTATGTCTTTATCTCTCCTACATACGTGTGTGTGTGTGTGTGTGTGTGTGTGTGTGTGTGTGTGTGTGTGTGTGTGTGTGTGTGTGTGTGTGTGTGTGTGTATATCTATCATTATTATTTATTTATTTTCATCTCTGGTTTCCTTTGAGCCACCAGCAAGCAGGAAAATACTCAGAATTATTGCCACAGAGCTTTTTCTCCTCCGGTTTTTGGTCCTGTGGGTTGTTGCTGCACTTAAACTGACTGTCTCTGCATGGAGGGAAATCTACAAGTTTTGCTTTTTTGGCTTGTACCAACTTTTCTCCTTAACCATTTAGTGGCATCCTAACGCATTAATACGTCATGCTTTACCCTATTAACGGCAACATGACGTATTAAGTCGCGCGTTCCCGCCGCTGCTACCGCCGTGTGCGCGCCGCTACGGCCGCAGTTTCCGTCAGGATCCCGTGCTAATGGATTGGGAAGGAGGACCAAACGGTCCTCTACCCAATCGCAGTGCCTGGAGTGAATGGACGTGACCGCGAACAGCGGCTACGTCCATTCACAAAAACAGGAAATGTAACAATTAAATAAAGTGTAAAAAAAAAAAAAAAAAAAAAAAAAACTTACTATAACAAGTGTTCACTAGCACCATCTTGTGGCCAAAAAGTATATGACACGTACAAAATACATACATACATTTACAAGTACATACACATGAGTAATAAAATTAATAAAATTCCACTTCCAACACTCCCCCTCCAAAAGAAAACACTTGTAAAAAAAAAAATCAGCTTAAAATAAATAAATAAATACTTGCCTTAGGGACTCAGCTTTTTTTAATCTATATTTTATGGGGGAAAATTAATTTTAATTTATTACATTGGGGCTTGTAATTATGGCCAGAACAAAAAAAAAACAGAACAGAAAAATAACACCTATATTTCAAAATAATATACTGTCGCCATACATTGTGATAGGGACATAATTTAAATGGTTTAATAATCGGGACAACTGGGCAAATACAATGTGTTTGTTTTATCCACAGGAGAATGTTTAATTTTAAAACTATAATGGCTGAAAACTGAGAAACAATGATTTTTTTTTTCTATTTTTTTGTTTTTTTTTCTCATTAAAATGCATTTAGAATAAAAAAATTCTTAGCAAAGTGTACTACCCACAGAAAGCCTAATTGGTGGTGAAAAAAACGAGGTATAGATCATTTTTCTTGTGATAAGTAGTAATAAAGTTATTAGGGAATAAAAGGGAGAAGCACTGACAAGTGAAAATTGCTCTGGTCCGTTAGAGTAAAAACCTTTGGGGGTGAACTGGTTAACATATGTAGGACTTTTGGTGTCACTACCATGTATGGGGCTTTGCTATTCACTGCCAAAGTCAGCACAAAATTACGTGAAATTTTAAGAGAAATTATGAATAACTATACAAAATCAATTGAATTTACAAATTGTAATTACATATAGTCGTAAATGCTAAAATTTACATGAAATTTTGCATAATCGTAATTCGCTGATTGAAATCATCATTGTTGAGCACACCCATAGAAAACGAATACAAAACTGACAGGACTGGACTGCACCAGAAATGTACAGATTTAATGTATGAACCAAGCCATAGAAACTCATACAAAACTGATGCCAACTGTCAAAAACTGACAGGACATATTTTGTGTGAACCAAGCCTTACTCCTTTATATAGTGACAAATGTGTGAAAATGCAATCTTCTTGTTTGTTTTGTGTTGGTCTCATTAGTTGGAGGTTTCTGAAAGATTAGTGAAGTCTGGAAGGTATTCATTGTGCCCCCTACAGGTCAGTTCTCAAATAGTCCTCTCCATATTACCAAGTGTCCAGTGGGAAGTGGCTCTTTGCACTTTTCTGAATCGACGTCTTTGTTTCCTTTGATTAGACATTTTAGCGTTGCGGCGTTGGCAGCTTGTCACGCTCCAGTTTCTTGCATCGTCACGCCTTTACAATTGGTTTTGCAGTAAACGGTCGATACTTTACATCCCTATGATCATCACTAACTGGTAGGGAGGGGCAATGAGACGCGAAGAATTCCGAGATGATGCAATTTTCATGCTAATTTTATGCATCTTGGAAATGAACCAATCGGATGTAGCAGCTGCTGCAGGTAACTTTCCTGGAAGTTTGCATTAGCTCTAAATGGTTGGCATCTTGACTTTCGCAGCTCATTGGTGGCTCTGGCCTGGCACTCGCTTCTGCCGGTAGATCCATTTTTTGGGCACTTGTAACAGTGCCCAGTGTAACTCTTGTGAATCTTGAAATAATGTTCTTGTGGTTTTTTTTTTTTGTGTGTGTTTTTTTTTTACTTTGTTTTTGCTAACCTTTGCATTTTTTCCATCTCCAGATTCCCCAGAAGACGAGGAGGCAGTGAAGGCATAGGAGCATCTGTTATAACCTCTTCTAGGTGAGTCTTGTTGGTTTTCGGTTAGTCGGGTGACACAATGACAATCATCTATAGCATTTGATAAAATAAAAAACTTGTTTCCTGGAACTTTAGGCTGAGAGCGCACTTTGCTCTGCAATATCGTAGGCTGTTTTTTATTTGTGCTTTGCTTAGTTATTGCCCTTTTTCATTTGCATTTCCTGTGCAAGTGTTTTTGGATTTTTCTTCCCTTTTTTTTTTTTTTTTTTTGCCTTCCACACTGTGGAGAAAAACGCCAAAAAAAGAATGTGGACGAAAGCAGAGAAAAATCCGGGTTCCCGAGCAGAGCAGCCTGTTGACTTTAAAGTGAACCAGAGACGAAGCACCTTGATGTATTTTACCATATATATCAGTGGGAGCATTAGAGAAAACACCTACCCTGCTCTCTGTTTCATTCTTTTCTGCTAAATCTGCCTGCTATCAGCCCTGATGAGAATCCCCGACTGAGCATTCAGTCTAGCTTTTCCCGGAATGATTATAGCTGAGTCAGTCTTCTGTGATGTCTTTTCAAGCCCAATCCTGCCCCCTTGTGGCTCTGCGTTGCTGCTTCGAGGATAAATAGCAGGAAAAACAGAGCCACAAGGGGGCAGACTTGGGCTTGAAAAGACATCACTGAAGACTGACTCAGCTATAATCATTCCGGAAAAAGCTAGACTGAATGCTCAGTGGGGGATTCTTATCAGGGCTGATAACAGGCAGATTTAGCAGAGAAGAATGAAACCGAGAGCAGGGTAGGTGTTTAATGTCATGTTCCCATTGATATATATGGTAAAATACATGAGGGTGCTCAGTTCAGGCGTGATGAAAAGAAACTCGCGCGAAATTCCCGCGATCAGCAGCACAAATCAGTGATAACTCTGCTAGTGCAAACGTTATCACGCCTAAAGTCTTAGGCGTATTAACTGGGTTATCACCGCTTTGTGAATCAGGCCCAATGTGTTTAATTTATATCTACAGTTCCGCTTTAAAGAGACTCTGAAGCGAGAAAAGCGAGAATAAATCTCGCTTCAGAGCTCATAGTTAGCAGGGGCACGTGTGCCCCTGCTAAACCGCCGCTATAGCGCCGCTAAACGGGGATCCCTTCACCCCCAAACCCCCCACTGCGACACTTGGTCGCAGACTTGGTCGCTCCTGGAGGCTAACGGCTGCAGCCCTGCCTCCAGTCGCGTCTGTCAGCGGCGCATCGCCACCTCTACCCCGCCCCTCTCAGTGAAGGAAGACTGAGAGGGGCGGGGGAGAGGCGGAGATACGCGCTGACAGACGCGCGTGGGGCAGGGCTGGGGCGGTTAGCCCTGCCCCAACCAGGAAGCGCTCCCCCGCATTACGGAGGGGATTTGGGGGATCAGGGACCCCCGTTAAGCCACGGGATAGCGGCGGTTTAGCTATCTATCTATGAGGTCTGAAGCGAGATTTATTCTCGCTTCAGACTCTCTTTAAAGCTTGGACGCACGTTACATAAAAAATAGGTAGGGAAAAACTCAATCCAACACAAAAAAAAAAATTATGATCAAACATGAGAAAATATTAGTAAAATGACACAACATATATGGTAACATTTTAACTGATTAGTAGAATAGATTTTAGGATGTTTTCGGGTTAAGGGCTATGTCTTGTGTATTCTTTTTAGTCACAAACTGTATCAAAAGCCATTAAATGTTTGTATATTCTGTACCAAAACCGAGACTTGTAAAATGAAAACTAAGAGACAGATTATAAAAGAAAATAACTATATTGCTACCTTAAGAACTTGGGTTTTTAAATATGTATGCCATGAGGGTATATTACTGTTATGTTTGCAAATGAGTTCTTGTAATCATCGATGGTATACAATAAGAAAGCAAAAACTCAAAACGCCTTTATTTCCAAATACAATATTGTTGCCACACATTGTCCTAGGAACATAATGCTAAATGTTGTAATAACCAGGATGGATAAGCAAATTAAATGTGTGGGTTTAACTTATGGTTAGCGTTTTTTTTATTGTAAAGCTATAATGGATGTAAAGAAATGGTGTGTTTTTGTTTTTCACTTTTCCCCTTATTTTCCCTTTAAAATGCATAGAAAATAAGGTAATTAATAAACAAAAATACCACTCACTAAAAGCCTAACTTGTTCTGAAAAACACAATATATAGATCATTTAGGTGTGATAAGTAGTAATAAAGTTATTGGGGAATGAATGGGAGAATTGCTGATATGGGAAAATTGTTCTCGTCCTGAAGTGGTTAAAGCTCGATTATGACCTTTTTTAAGCTAAACTGATCTCTGAATGGAATTTGGATAATAGATAATTTTCCTATCATAACATAACAATCTATTTGGCATCAATCAAGTGGCAAGTGTTGCCCTTTTGATGCAGTACAATGTTAGAGGCCATCAAATGCAGCAATATATGCGTATGTGTCCCACAGCAATGTTTATAGTTTTCACGTGACAGGCAGACTTAATATTCTCTGCCTGCGGCTAAATAACTGGATAGACCTGAATAATGTTTACACACCATTAAGGGGAATGAAATGTAATTAGAAACATATTTACTGTCCTCTGTGGGTGCGGTGCTGTGTTCTTAATCAGATTGCTTGAGATTCTCCAAACTCAGAGGGACTTGCATAACCTGGATAGTGATTGACATTGTCCTTTAATGTCCTAGCCTTGATTTATTTATTTATTTTTTCCCTCTCGCCCTATAGTAATTTCAAGTATTTGTACAGTACTTGTTCCTTTTTGTCCTGTAGATGGCAAGCTAAGCACTGCTTTTTTCTTTTTTTTCTTTTCTTTGAAAAGCGCTTGGCTAATTGAATTTATTTGAATTGTATTTGAATGGGATGGATCGCAACTGAGGAATGTGATTTTGATCCCCCCCGCAAACGTGGGTCCTGCAGCATTTGAGGCAATTCAGCCTCAATGTTAAGTATAGGAAAGTGTAAAATCGCTCAAAAAAGCGAGCTAGAATAGAATGATTTTCCAAGCGCTTTTGTGCTTTTTGTATTTTTGTAAAGAAAAAAAAATCAAAACAAAAAAAAGCTGTAAACTTCCAGCTCTACTGTGCAAAAAAAATCTCTACACCAAAACGCTACAAAAATCGCTAGGCATACCTAATAAATCATAATTCACACTCAAAGAAAACGAGCAAGCATAATTACCATTGTATTATCTAAATGATCTATATAGGTATCAATAATGGGGGGGAAGAGGTCATCGACCTCAAAAAATGACATTTAAACAAAAAAGAGAAAAAGAACCCCCTCCTTTGTGGTCTAATAGTGAATAAAAGCGATCAACCAGGTATAACTCAGAACACCAGGACTAACGAGAAATAAATCGTTAGGCATATTTTTGGAATCTCTTAGAAAAATGGCTACAAAAACGCTAGGTATGCATCAGTCCTTAGAGTGAGATAATAAAAACATTTTCATCTTTTTCTTTAGCTGTCATCGTAGCAGAGGCGCAGTTACTCCTTTTGCCAAAGGGTGGCAGTAGCAGACTAAGTTTGCAGGACAGAAAGTTTAGTTGGCTTGCCAAATTGATCACTTTGATAGAATCTGATGGTCCTCAATTGCCCCAGCAGGAAATACTTGAAGAGTCGCCTACAATAGAATAAAATAAAAACCGTTTAAAGAGAACCTGAACTGAAAATAAAAAGTCTAAAGAACCATACACAGGTCATACTTACCTCCTGTGTAGTCTACTCCTGAGGCCTCTTTCACAGTGGGACGTTAGTCGCACATTATAAAAATAATAAAAAATAAACGCAGACTAACGCACAGCAATACAACGTCTGTGCGACATTCACAGTGCACACGTTGCGTTGTTTGTAACGTGTAGCAATATTTAGAAAGTGCTGCATGCTGTGCGTTTAGCAATAAATTTGCTGCGTTATGTGTATTGCACATGCTCTGAAATTTTTTTTTTCTTTAATGTAACGCATGTGCTGTTTTCGTTCCATCAGTATGCGACAAAACGGAGCACCAAGGGACACAACGCAGTGCAAAATAACGTCCAATTTCATAACCTACATACGCTGCGTTAGGGGCACGTTGTGCGACTTTACCGTCGCATCAAACGCAACGTCCCACTGGGAAAGAGGCCTTAATCTCTTACTCCTCTCCTGAGTCCCATTTGTCCACTGTGATCAATGGAATTCTCTGTCCTCCATTTTAAAAATGGCCATTACCCCATAGCCGCTTCCTGGTCAGCACACAGTTACAGTATACTGTAATATCACCCACTTGAGCCATAGGGAAACATGGACATTACCTTGCATATTCAGTTGTAACTGACAGCTGCTGATATATAACTGACAGAAACTGGTATATTTCAGTTCTGACAAAATATTGTCAGAACTGGAAGGGATCACTGTAAGAAGAAAATGGTGAGATTCTGAGAGGAACTGACGGTGAGGTTAGTGTGTACTATTCATTTGCAGCTACGTTATGTGTTTTATTTTAAATATTTTTCCTCGCTTCAGGTTCCCTTTAAGGTGGCCACTAACGGTGCAATTTCTAGCGAAAAATCGTTCGAGCGATCAGAAATTCCGATCGGACGAAAAATCGTTCACTACACCATCAACTAACCAATCATTGCTTCCTATCGATCACGATCAACAAGAAAATCCAAATTTTGGTTCGTCAAATTCAATCTAATGATTTTTTTTTTTCTATAATCGTTCATTATCGATTGTGCCCATCAACTGAGTTTATTTACAACCAATCCGATCAAAATTTCTGATCGCTTGAACGATTTTTCGCTTGAAATTGGACAGTTAGTGGCCAGCTTAATTTCACCACAGAAGACTTGATTTTGTCCTATTCAGAGACGAATTGACTTTGACTCCTCCACTATAGCCACTCGTTTCAGTTTTGGACAGTTCATCCCCTGAAAGCGAGATTGGATATGTTGAAATGTTTGTGAACAAATAACGGGGGATTCTGGGAGATTGCTGGTCTCGGCGGTACAACTCCTGCAGTGCAATTCATGCTTGGTAGAATGTACCTGAAATCTTTTAAGATGGAGCGTGCCAGGCGTTGTGGGACTCTCCAACTGAAATCAGATCAGATTTTGATAGAGGGATTGGTTGGTTTGGCATATCGTGATGTAATTTCCCCATATATGGCTTGCTTTAAGCTACATTTTTACTTTAATTTGGTTAAAAAAAAAAAAAAAAAAAAAAAAAAAAAATCTGCATAAAGGGGCCCATTAATGATACAACTTCCCAGAACAATCAACCATCTGATCCAATCATTATGATCGATCACAACCCACCAATTGGTTAGCGATTCAGTCAGACACAAAGAATCTTTCTAAAATCCGGTTCGATAGAACGAGGAATAGAACGATCACTCGTCAGCAGTCGGCACCATCAATGTCATCCAATTGATTTTACGGTTGATCGTTCGGGAGATTGTACTGTTATCTCTCCCTCTAGTATGATAATGTTACGTTTCCACTAGAGACCTGTAAATTCACTGCTTAAAATGCATTTTTTTCCCTCTTCAGCGTTTTCAACCCTTTCAGACCCTACATGACCCAATAAGGAATGACTGGCCGACTTTATTGTATGCCAACATGCTCACGAAAATGCATGAAAAAAATGCACACTTAAAAAACGCACACAAATTTCCTATGAAATGTATTCAGGGCAGTTTTTAGGCTAAATTGTACCCATAGTGAGGGTGTGTTTTAAAAAAAAAAAAGGGGGGGGGGGGGGGTGTCAGGTGAGCCACAGCCACACTGATGAGACTCAGTCACGTAGAGGGAAGTTGGACTTCTCCCTCCCTCTCCCTGGGGCTCCCAATCAACCCCCCCCCCCCTCCCGTGCTTCCCCCCTCTTTACAGAGTAAGCGCAGTGGGAAGCCTCGCATGCACACCTCACCTCCCTGCCCGCTCTAATCACCGGCTACTTGCCGCTGATCTCCGTCTGCATAGTCTCTGATGCTCTCTACTTCCTGATTAGCAGGAAATAGTGTATCAGCGGCTATGCAGACGGAGATCAGTGGCAAATGAGTGACGATTGTAACTTGGAACGGGCAGGGAGGTCAGTTGCGCATACCAGGCTTCCCTGCGCTTACTCTGCAAAAGAGGGGGGGAGCCACAGGGAGATGGAGGGAGGGAGCAGTTGGACTCCCCTGTACACAACTGAGACCCATCAAATCAGACAGGTTGGAAATAATCGATCTGGCATGTAAATCTGCCAGAAAATTGTATGGTTTGTGTACCTAGCATAAGACTCTGGTCTGACTCTACGGGCTGCATACTTGCTGCAGGTGTGTGACTTAAAAATAAAAAAGGGATCCAAGAAACTTTTTTACGCATTGCACAATTGTGTTCCTTTCATATAGTTTATAGGGAATTCCTCAAGCCATATTTTTTTTTTTTTAATATTCTAATTCCCTATAAACTAAACAAGCCTCGCCCACAGCTCCTTTTGTGCCTTGGCACTGTAGCAATGGCTTATGGGAGCTCAGTCTGGGCAGGGGGAGGTGTTACTATCCAGAGGCAAAGGGAGGAGGAGAAGGGACTGAATTTACACACAGGCAAGCTGATGGCATCTCCAGCCCTCAGTCTGTGACAATGTGACAAACAGAACATGGCTGCCCTCATTGTATCACAGGAATAAATAATCACAAACTGTTGAAGCTGTTTGCAGTTAGATTTTCTGTATAAACTATCTAAACTTTAGATAAGCTGTATAGACAAGTTACTTGTTATAGTTAGTTTTTCATCTCGGATCCACTTTAAGATAACAGCCTCCCTTTTCTTCTCACTTCAGGTTCCATTTTATCTAGTCAGTGCCTTTCTCATTAGTGTGTAGTCAGTTTCAAACCTCCATGTTTAGGCATGGCAGTAAATGATCAGTGGAGATCTGTGGCTGCCTAGTTTTGTAGTATTAGAGAACTACAAAGGAAGGTGCAATTAAATTTCATTCCCTTTTCAACAAAAAATGTGATTGGCATCCAATGCTGCTCTGTAGTGGATTGCCATCAGATTGAACAATTACCTGAGTAATGATTGGTTGGGTATCAATTAACCTGTGTGTAAAGCCACCTTTTATCCTCCACCTTACATAGAACAGCGCTGCTGTGTATCTGTGCTCCAGCTAAATAATTACAAGCTTTGTAAATTGTCTGTTTGCAAACCGTCTCATTACCTGATGTCTAGACCTGAACTCAGCAGGTAGAATGCTGCATTCAGACGACCACAGCACCAGGTGTTTGGAGAATCCCATGACCTTTGCTGAACCACAACACTTGACCCATGGACCGTGCTGTATTGGCCTCAGGGTCTCTCCTCTCGGTGGGTCTGGCTGATCTGGACTACATGTTACCCACCGCAAGAATGTCCTCCTTTACAAGCCAAGTCTTTGTTATCGAAAACAAGCATGTCTGTATCGCTTGCCTGCAGATGGACCTGCTTAATGCAGAAACATTTGGTTGGATTCCTTTTTTTTTGTTTCTCTGGTGATTGTCGTCGTCCATCTGAAAGACAGGATATAAAAAGTGAAATTAGGAGAAGATAAGACAAGACACAGAACATTTATATCGCGCTTTTCTCCTGGCGGACTCAAAGCGCCAGAGCTGCAGCCACTAGGGTGCGCGCTCTATAGGCAGTAGCAGTGTTAGGGAAACTTGCCTAAGGTCTCCTACTGAATAGGTGGTGGCTTACTGAACAGGCAGAGCAGAGATTCGAACTTTGATCTCCTGTGTCAGAGGCAGAGCCCTTAACCATTACACAGCCCAGCCACTCTTGTTCTCATTGTATCGTCTCTTCTCACTCTGTGTTTTTGGTCTGACTCTAGACCAAAAAGTCCCACAATGCATTTGCCTTTGAGTCATGACTGTGGCTGTCAGACTCCTGCAATGCATTGTGGGACTTGTAGTTCCGTAACAGCTGGAGGGCCAAGTTTGCTCATGCCTTGTCTAGACTATAGTGATAAGAGAAGGGGACCAAGAGCTTAGCCTTGTGGCCCTCCCATCAGTGAGGGGACATGGGAAGAAGAGGCTGTGAGAATTGCCAGACTTTTTTCCATTGAGGTAGGAGTAGAGCCAAGATAGTGGATCGCTCCTAGAGTGATTTGGATTGTGTAACAATAAATGTCTTTACGGAGCATAGGTCTATACAATTCAGAGTGAACCCATTGGCTCTATGGACATTTATTAACTAGAAGTATGTGAGCAATGTGTGACTTCATGTGCTTCAGTCACCCATGTCATCCAGACTTTCCTCTGTACTCCCCGACCCTGACTCCTGCAGCTCAGAGCTCTCCCTGGTGTATATTCCACCGAGAGGTACCCTGTGGGCAACTGTACAGAAGCCTGAAATGTGGGGCGTGATTGCACGGTTTGCCCAGGCTTAGTCAGTACTTGCAACTGAACAGACCACTGAGGTTTCAAAGATAACCGAAACACGCCTACAGCTTTTGGTGACACCATGAGTTTGAAAGGACAACTGAAGTGAGAATAATATGAAGACTGCCATATTTATTTCCTTTTAATCCATACCAGTTGTAGTAATCCATTAGTTGTAGTAATACTACTGCAGTATTATTACACACCTAAAACAAGCATGCAGCTAATCCAAGTTGGATTTCAGTCAGAGCACCTGATAGTCATGCTTGTTCCGTGTCTGGCTAAGGCCAGGGTCACACTTGGCAGAATGCATGAGTTTTCCCATGGAACATAGTGGAAAAGTCATGTGATTCTGCCAAGCGTAACCCTGGCCTTAGAGTTATGCTTCACACTTGCCAACATTGCAGGCATTTTCCACAACACAAAAAAACAGCCATGGAAAAGAACATCATGCTTCCCAAATCAGAATGACCGTGCATTGGGAGCAATGTGCGGTTTTCTGCAGCAGGGGGGAAAAAAGCTGACACTGTTGCTTTTTCACCCAACGTGTGCAGTTCCCCTTTGCCGACAGTCAGCTGCGGCCGAAAGTGTGGCCCTACCCTTAGATGCAGAGGATCAGCAGGACAGCCAGGTAACTGGTATTTTTTTTTTTTTTTTTAAAAGGAAATAAATACATTTGGCACCCTCCGTATCCTTCTCACTTCGGGTGTCCTTTAAAGAGACACTGAAGCGAAAAAAAAATATTATGATTTGTATGTGTAGCACAGCTAAGAAATAAAACATTAAGATCAGATACATCAGTGTAATTGTTTCCAGTACAGGAAGAGTTGAGAAACTCCAGTTGTTATCTCTATGCAAACAAGCCATTAAGCTCTCCGACTAACTTAGTTGTGGAGAGGGCTGTTATCTGACTTTTATTATCTCAACTGTTCCTGGACTATTTACTTTTCCTCTGCCAGAGGAGATGTCATTACTTCACAGACTGCTCTGAAAGAATCATTTTGAATGCTGAGTGTTGTGTAATTTGCACATATTAGAAAATGATGCAATGTTAGAAAAAACACTATATACCTGAAAATAAAAGTATGAGAATATTTTCTTTGCTGCTAATCTTCTAGTAATTATTCATAGTACACAACCAATTCACTATATCATATATTTTTTTTCTCGCTTCAGTGTCTCTTTAAGGGTGCATACATACATCCAACTAAACACTGACCAATTTTACCTCCTCCATGTTTGAGGTACTTACAAATCAGACTGAATAGTATGAGCAGATTGTGTAAGCAAGCCCTCACACTACATGGAGCTGCTAATATTTGCCAATCAGAATTGCATTTTGTGTACCAGGCTTAATGTATTAGAAAAGTGATGGCCCAGATTGTGTTTTTATTTTTTTAAATTGCTTTATGTTATTGGAAATACTCCATGATATTTATTAGTTTTTTATTATTTGTATAACGCCAACATCCACTGCAGTGATTTACACACAAAAAAAAAAAATATTATACATACATATATATTACGCACACCACGCTCGCACACCACGCACACCATACACACACACTTCACACACACACACTTCACACACACACACTTCACACACACACACTTCTCACACACACACACTTCTCACACACACACACTTCTCACACACACACACTTCTCACACACACACACTTCACACACACACACACACACACTTCACACACACACACTTCACACACACACACACACACTTCACACACACACACACACTTCACACACACACACACACACTTCACACACACACACACACACTTCACACACACACACACTTCACACACACACACACTTCACACACACACACACTTCACACACACACACACTTCACACACACACACACACACACTTCACACACACACACACTTCACACCACACTCACACCACACTCACACCACATCACACACCACATCACATCACACACCACACCACACACCACATCACACACCACATCACACACACACACCACATCACACACACACACCACATCACACACACACACACACCACATCACACACACACTCACACCACATCATTCACACACACTCACACCACATCATTCACACACACTCACACCACATCACACACACACACTCACACCACATCACACACACACTCACACCACATCACACACACACACACTCACACCACATCACACTCACACTTCACACACCACACCACACCACATCACACTTCACACACACACTTCACACACCACGCACACTCACACCACATCACACACCACACACACACACACACACACACACACACACACACACACACACACACACACACACACACACACACACACACACACACACACACACACACACACACACACACACACACACACACACACACACACACACACACACACACACACACACACACACACACACACACACTACACACACACACTACACACACACTACACACACACTACACACACACACACACACACACACACACACATCACACCACACACTCACACCACATCACACCACACACTCACACCACATCACACCCACACTTCACACCCACACTTCACACCCACACTTCACACCCACACTTCACACCCACACTTCACACCACACACACACACACTTCACACCACACTCACACACACTTCACACCACACTCACACACACTTCACACCACACACCACATCATACACACTCACACCACACCACATCACACACACTCACACCACATAACACACTCACACCACACTCACACCACACTCACACCACACACCACACACACTCACACCACACACCACACACACACACTCACACCACACATCACACTCACACCACACTCACACCACACACACACACTCACTCACTCACTCACATCTCACACACACACTCACACACACACACACACACACTCACACACTCACACCACATCACACACACACACTCTCACTCTCTCCCTCAGAGGAGCGCACGTTCTAATCCTTACCATAGTCCTATGTCTGTGTATGTACCGTGTAATGTATGTATGATAGACTAGGGCCAATTTAGGGGAAAGCCAAATAAGTTTTTTTCTAGGTTTTTGGGAAGTGGGAGGAAACCGGAGTGACTGGAGGAAACCCTGCTGAAAAGCGACTGTTCTGAAAGCAAGTAAAAATTTCCTTAACAGCAACAAGCTATATATTTAAAACAAAAAAGCCTGACAAGGGTTGTAACTCTTCATCCTAAACTAAAAATTTAAGATGTGCCGTTAATTACTTATATAGTAAGGGAGAAGAGTTAATGGATAACAAAGGTAGAAGTTAATGGATAACTGTACTCCAGAGTAGTGTTGCCATGGTTGTAGAGTTGCTATGGTTTCAGATTGAAGGGAAAAGACCATTTTTAATTGCCTTTAAATTACAATTTTGCAGCACTTGTCTGTCTAGAGCAATTTTGGAAATCGATTTTAATTTACCTGAGCGTTTTGGCAGAAATGAGTAAGCTTTGAGACACACCAGGAACTTCGCACATAGGCATTCGGTAGGATATACCTACATGTGCACTAGGCCATGGTCACAACCACATTTCAGGGTCAGTAAACTCCTGAGCACGAACGCCATTTATACCAGACAGGATTTGCTACATTTTGCAACTAGTTTCCAATCCCATGAAAATCGCAAAACCTAAGGATATCTCAAAGTACAGGAGATCACAGGAACCCTTTGATACCACTGCGGTCCGATTTTGGTAGATTGCGGAAGTCGTGGATGCTACATTATAATATTATATGTATATAGTGCCATCATATTCCACAGTACTGTACAGGGTATATTGTCTCGTCGCTTAACTGCCCCTCAGAGGGGCGCACAATGTAATCTCTACCATAGTCATATGTCTATGTATGTATGGTGTAGTATCTTAGTCTAGGGTCAATTTCTAGGGTCTAGGGGGTAGCCAATTAACTTATCTGTGTGTCTTGGGTGTGTATGAGGAAATTCGAGTGTCCGGAGGAACCCCACGCAGACATGGGGATGACATGCAAACTCCATGCGGATGGTGCCTTGGCTGGGATTCGAACTGGGGACCCAGCGATGCAGCCAGAGTAAATCGCAGAACCCAGTTGTGGAAAATCGTCTTCCTGTTCATCCGCATAGTGACTACAGGCTCCAGATGGTGCGATCAGCACCTTTGAAGCTACGAAAACGTTATCCACCCCCCAAAATTCTCTCAAACGTTATATTTATATTGTCCACTAGATGGAGCCTTTGCTTTATAAAATTACCTTGTTAGTCTTGTTCCCATTGACTTCACTTGTGCCATGTTACTGTAATTTGTTGAGTTATTAGTGTTTTATTTTCTTACTGCCTTTCAGTGAAACCTGGAATCTGAAACTGCTGCAAGGCTTTGACGTTTTATGATGTATGTTCTCTTTATCAGTCTTTGAACTTGCTGTGAATGTTGCCCTGACTCCAGTTCTGCTGGGAGAAGAGAGTTCTTGTGTTTTGCTTTGTGTGTACTGTGATGGTTTTGGTGGGGATCACACAGGGATAAGTCCAGTCTGTGAACCCCGGGGAGAGGTCACTAACTATCTCACCAAATGTCCCGCTATTTATTCTAATGGAGGTGTGAAATTCTACAAGATCCCTGTTTGCTTTTTCTGGGCCCGCAGACTCAGATGTCATTAGCCGGGGCTGGGGGGAGAAAGGTGGAGGCCCACCACGCCAGATCCATTGCTCACAAGCACAAGGCTCCCTCCACCCAAAAGCTAACATTTTCAGGGGGTCACATAATTCGCAGCATCTGTTTCCCACTTTCCCACAGTCAGTGGCGTAACTAAGGAGCTTGGGGCACCAGTGTGAGTTTTACATGGGGCCCCAAGCACTCTAGTAATGTGCAGCCCCAAAACCTACTAAGGACAGCTGCAGTGTCTGAGAGGTGTAGTCAGTGTAAGGAAACTGTTTAAAGAAAACCAGTAACTTCAAAACCTCCCCGGGGGGGGGGGGGGGGGGGTTACCCGCCTCGGGTGGGGGAAGCCTCCGGATCCTATTGAGGCGTACCCCGTCCTCCTCGGTCCTACGGAGGCGGTGATAATGCTCCCTGAACAGCGGGATGTAAATATTTTACCTTCCCGGCTCCAGCGCAGGCGCAGTATCAGCTCTCCGCTCGGAGATAGGCAGAAATAGGTGAACACTGTCGGCTGCTCTCCTGCGCCTGTGCAGTAGAGTGGACCCGACAGAGATCGGTTATTTCTGCCTATCTCTGTGCTGAAAGCCACAACCGCGCCACCCGCTGGAGCCAGGGAAGGTAAATAAATCATCGCTTGTCGAGGGAGGATTCCGGGACACTTCGGGGGAGCCAGCGCTGGACTGCCTGCAGCTACAGAGGACTGCCTACCCCTACCGAGGTGAGTACCCCCCAGGGGAACTTTTTATTGTTACAGGTTCTCTTTAAGGATTAGCACTATTCAATGCACTTATAGAAGTGTTCATTACCAGCACAGTACCGACTAAAAACTAATCAGACGGATGAAGGAGGGCCCCTCTGGTCCATAAGCCCTGGTGCGGCCACAACCTCTACATCCCCTATTGCTACGCCGCTGCCCACAGCTGATAAATGTTCCCAGTTCAGGGATTTGTGTTGCTTCCAGCACAGCAAAGCCATAACTGTGTCACACGGGACTCCTCAGAATGATATATACAGATCTACAGCACATCAGTTAGGGAGAGGGCGACCCTATCAAGTGGCTTTATGATTGGGTAAAGACTAGGTAATCTCCCTGTGGTGCTTTTCCACCAATGGCTGCTGGCCCAGCTTGGAGGGGATTACCTATGTTGTCTGGTATCAGGGATTGGAGGATATGACTGCTGGGGGAGTCCTGCTCCATGGGATTGGAGGGGATGTCTCTTATAGGGATGATCAATGAGATGCAAATATTTCAGAGTTCAGGCAGGATTATGTAAATGTTTATGCAAATATATGCAGCTTGAAAATGGAGCATCAGTTTAAACTTAGGTGGGACTTGATTGGTCAAGCTGCATAAATGTGCATACAAAAGGATGAGGGGGGGGGGGGGGGATTGTGTTCTGCTCCCTGGGATTGAAAAGGATGCCTGCTATGACTGCTGGAAGGGGGGGGGGGGGGGGGGTGGAGTGTTCTGCTCCCTGGCATTGAAGAGTACGTCTGCTATGACTGCTAGAGAGGGGGAGGTGTGGGGGGGGGGGGGGTTCCTGCTCCCTCGCATTGAAGAGCATGTCGGCTATGACTGCTGGAAGGGGGGTGGAGTGTTCTGCTCCCTGGCATTGAAGAGTACGTCTGCTATGACTGCTAGAGGGGGGAGGTGAGGGGGGTTCCTGCTCCCCCGCATTGAAGAGGATGTCGGCTATGACTGCTGGAGGGGGGTGAAGGGGTTCCTGCTCCCCGGCATTGAAGGGGATGTCTGCTATGGCTGGTGGAGGGGGGAGGTGTGAGTGCGGGGTTCCTGCTCCCTGGGATTAAAGATGTCTGCTATGGCTGCTGGAGGGAGAGGTGAGGGGAGGGTCCTGCTCCTTGGGATTGTAGATGATGTTGGCTATGACTGTTGGAGGGGGTTCTTGCTCCCTGGGATTGAAGAGGATGTCTGTTATGACTGCTGGAGGGGAGAGATGTGGGGGTTTCCTGCTCCCTGGGATTGGAGGGGATGTCACTGATGACTGCTGGAGGGGAGAGTTCCTGCTCCCTGGGATTGGAGGGAATTCCAAAAACGCTAGGCTTATAAAAGTCAATGGAGGTGATTCCACAGGAGTAATTGTGATTTCCTCGAATCGAAGTCTTGGGTCCTGCAACATTTCTGGAGTCATTTTACTGCCCCCCCCCCCCCCAAACAAAATTCAATCGCTGTACAAATTGCTAGCATGAAGTTTAAAAAGCCCTTTATAATCACCAGAAATCGCTGCAGGAAAACAATGCTGACACATCTCTATAAAAAGCGCTGTGCAAAACACAATCGCTATTTCTTGTGGCCCTCAGCCCTTACTCTCTACTGGAGTCCCCGTGAGTTAGATAAAACTGTTATGATGTGTGGTTTCACAATAACATCTGAAATATCAGACTGAGGCGGAGTAACCCTTTAGTGTCTGCCAGTGACCTGGTACTGGCTGAGGAGCGGAGTTGGTTGCTATGCACTATCTGTGCTGTAATCTGACTCCAGCATAAGAAAGCACAGCTGCAATGTAGGTCATTGTCGCTCCACACCTCTCTGACTGTGCTCCAGATCTGTCACATGTGATGACCTTGTGTAAGGAGGCAGATTGCTCCTCTGGCGGCAGCAGGCCAGGCCTGCCGCTCCAATCATATGTTGCCTCTTTACAGGAACACGTGCCACAAATTGGCTGTAATTATCCGGCACGAGACCAGGGCTGGGGCCTTACATATATATATACTAATGAGTGCTGAGGTATGCCTGAAGTATCCATTCTTGCATATTTGTTTATATATGGAAATAAGGAATTCATAAAAACATGCAGATAGTTCATACCTCTCAATATTGATGCATAACTCTGAATATGAGCAAGCGTACTGCCCCTCCCTCTGCCTAGGCACAGATCTGCACGGGGATTACCACCATTCTCTGATGAGATCTGACAGTAAAATCAATATGTGTATGGCACCTGGCTGCTGGCTGCTCCTCTGCCTTTAATACTTTTAGCCATAGACCCTGAACAAGCATGCTGCAGATAAGGGGTTTCTGACATTGTGCATGCTTGTTTCTGATGTTGTTTTTTTGACACTATTGCAGCCAAATAGATCAGCAGGGCTGCCAGGCAACTGGTATTGTTTAAAGGGGAACTGAAGAGAGAGGTATATGGAGGCTGCCATGTTTATTTCCTTTTAAGTAATACCAGTTGCCTGGCAGCCCTGCTGATCCTCTGCCTCTAATACTATTAGCCATAGCCCCTGAACAAGCATGCAGCAGATCAGGTGTTTCAGACTTTAAAGTCAGATCTGACAAGACTAGCTGCATGCTTGTTTCTGGTGTTATTCAGATACTACTGCAGAGAAATAGACCAGCAGGGCTGCCAGGCAACTGGTATTGATTAAAATGAAAAAAATATGGCAGCCTCCGTATACCTCTTACTTCAGTTCCCCTTTAACAAGAAATTAATATGGCAGCCTCCATATCACTCTCACTTCAGTTGCCCTTTAACCTACCAACAAAGGCAAAGCAATACACATGAAGGGCTTGTTCACACCTAGGTTGGTTTGGCCCTCCTTTTTTTTTTTTTTTTTTTTTTTTTTTTTTTTTTTTATAGCGCCGACGCTTTTCAAAATCGCCCTAAAAGCGCTTGTGCATTGATTCCCTATGAGAGAGATCACATCTGAGTGGTTCGATTCCGATCTGCTCAGCAAAGCGCTGCCTGTACCGGTTTCTGGGCGGTTTGCCTCAATGGAAGGTACAGGGAAATCGCAAAATGCTTGAAAAAAAACGCTTTGTATAGCGATTTCCCGAGTGCTTTCATGAATAAATACATTGTATTTATTCATTTCCGGGTGAAAGAGTTCACTTCCTGACTGACGGCAGGAAGTGAAAAAAACCGAATCGCTCTGCAAAAGGGCTTAGAAAAGCGCTTTATACAAAATCGAAGTGCGCAGGCAAGTGCCTGGAGGCGCGAAAAAAATCAAAAATCGTTGGCGTCAGATTTCAATTTTAGATGTGAAGAAACCCTAAAGGTGCTTATTCATTAGAAGAGGTATGGGCAGATTGACCGAGAGACAGATCTCTCTCTGATCGAATCTGTTGCCAGGCAACAGAGATCTGTTGCTTGCTCATACATTGCAGGCCGATCCCCGATCGATTTCATGCTGAAGTCTCTCGGGAATCAGCCGCCTCACCGCTGTTCTAGTGTATAAAATGTACCTGTAATGTGTGCATTTATACAATACCTGCCCTGTGTCGCGGGTCCCGTCTGTCTTCCGAATCCGCCGCTCTTCATTAGCCCCTATACATGCTGCCGGCGTGGCGCGTGTGTGATGTCACACGCCGGCGTGCTATGCGTCAGCAGCGTGTATGGGGCTAAGAGAAGCCTAATGTATAAATGCACACATTACATGCACATTTACACTGTGGGAACAGCGCCGGGGGTTTAGCCGCATCCGTCACTCATCCCGATATCGCTCTCTGTTACCGCCGTGCACCTGGCCGACCACGACAGCCCTACATCTCGCAGCATGTCCGAACGACATGCTCGGTCCGAAATTGGTCACATCGTCGACTGGATGGTGGCCAAGTTGCCCGATGTATGACCACCTTAAAGGTGCCCCCCCCCCCCCCGCCAATCTGCTGGAGATCGGTGCCCTAACATGTCCCCTCCTTCCCCACCCTATTGGATTTTTACAGCTGGCTGTTCACCTCTCCTTCTTTTTGGATTTAAAAGTTTATCAGAGGGTTTTATTACCTACTTCCGAGGCCTGCCCAACCGCAGAAGTTTCAGGCCGATTAGGACTGATGTAATTATTTTATTACACACATTAGCAGAGAACAAACAAAAGCTTTCATCAGAAGGAGGTGGGTATGTAGGACACTGTGCTTTAAAGGGGAACTTCAGCCTAAACAAACATAATGTCATTAAGTTACATTAGTTATGTTAATTAGAATAGATAGGTAATATCATTTTTTACCCACCCTGTTTTAAAAGAACAGGCAAATGTTTGTGATTCATGGGGGCAGCCATCTTTTTGGTTGAAAGGAGGTGACAAGGAGCAGAAGACACAGTTCCAACTGTCCTGTGTCCTGATAACCCCTCCCAGCTGCACACGCTAGGCTTCAAATGTCAAATTCAAAATGTAAAAAAAAAAAATTGCACCAAAACAGCAGAACGAGAGCAACAACATCAGAACTCCCATCATGCTTTGCACAGCATCAGGGGAAAAAAAGCCCGGGCAGTTTTCTTCTGTGCAGCTAAAAATGAGGCTTGGGTAAGAGAAACAAAGTTCTGATGCTGTGAAACTGTTAAAGAAACACCAGGCCTTTTCAGTGCTGCTGAGTCGACTTTTAGTCCGGAGGTTCACTTTAAAGAGTTTAGACAAGTCACAGATGCTATCTTCACACCTTCCCCTGGATAAATAATGGGCAGCTAGAAGGGGAGGGTGGAACATGGAAGCTCCTATAGCTAATAGGATCCAGCAAAAAATAAGTGGTGCTTGGTTACCTTTAGAACAATCTAGGTGCATCCAGGGGCCAGAAATGAGATGCTGCAAACAGCGAAGGAAGTTGTCCCAAAATTGCTCCTTCTGTATTCTCCAACTATAAAGTAAAAATCATCCTTGGAGTTTGGATTAAGTTTGGGAGGAAGCAGCAAAAAGTACCCGATTCCTTCATGTTATTATTTCTAGCTCCTTGAAGAGCAGCGACAGGCATTTCTTAGAAACATTGGTCAAGACCACAAGCTGCTGACCACAATGACGGCATCCGGCCCTCCTGGGCACGTCAGAGTGTGGGAAAGATGCTGCGCTGGTTTGCTGAATTGCCAACCAGGGTGATGATGGGAAATGAGGTGACATAAATGTGTCAGCTTCCTGTTCTCTGCTGCTTTCACTGCTGTATATGCCCTCTTCCCTGCCAGATAGAGAAGCTGAACTCTCATCTCTTACAACAGGAGCGTGTATGTTTTTCCGTGTAACTGCGGTGATGAGCCACTTTTTGACATGTTAGAATTCTCCTCCCAGTAGTGCAGTGTCATTGCATCGCTGATATAACGCCACACTTTCCATTGCTTGCAGGCAGCTTGGCAGACTCATTTCTGTAGATCAGGCATGATCACTTGACTTGAAGTGTAACTGTCGGGCATAAAATCAAAAATCAATTCTTTATTTTTATCTGGTAAACAAGTAATAAGGATGCTAATCGGGCAATCCACAAGTTAAAATCACTATTACTTTTCTTGTTGATAAATGATCATTCCCCAGTTTACCTGACTCTTATCTGGTACACACAAAATTTGATACACAAAAAGGAAGTTGCAGGGCATGCTGGGTTGTCCTTTTTTGCTTCTCTACTTCCCCTCAGACTCAACTAATGCAGCCTGATTGGCTGAAGCCTCTTTCCCTCCTGTTTTCCCCTCCCACACCTCTGTTCCTCTCTGATTGGCCAATATTTTTCAGGCTGAGACAATGCACTTTTTATAGTGAAGAGCGGGCAAATCAGGCAGAGGAGAGTAAGGGAGGAAAGGACATCAGGATTGGCTTCAAAATAGCCACAGCTAAAATGGGAAAAGCTAAGAAGGATTCTCTTTTATTACTGTAGAAAAATCACTAAAAGCAAACCATGCACCTTGCAATACATATGATATGTAAGTAAAGCAAGTATTTACTTATATATGTGGGTTTTTTTTGCTGAGATCGTATGGCTCCTCTTTAAAAAGCAACTTAAAGGGACTCAGAGGAAAGATGACAAAGATGTTATACATACCTGGGGCTTCCTCCAGCCCCATCCGCCTGGATCGTTCCCACGCCGCCGTCCTCCACTGCCTGCAGCTACGAGAACCGGGTCCCGTCACTGACTTATTGGGAGCCAGTCTACGCAGGAGAAGTGCGCCCTCTACGTATCTCTCCAGAGGCTGCAGGAGAGAAACGCAAACCGCGCACTTCTTACGCTAGACTGGCTCAGACTGATGGAAGTGCGGGGACCCGGTTCTCGTAGCTGCGGGCAGTGGAGGACGGCGGCGTGGGAGTGATCCAGGCGGATGGGGCTGGAGGAAGCCCCAGGTATGTATAAAATCTTTCATTTTCAGCTCTGGTACACTTTAAACCCAGGATTGAACTTTATCCCAGTCAGTAGCTGGTACCCCCTTTCCTACAAGAACTCTTTACCTTCTCTTGAATAGATCATCAGGAGGTCTGTATGGATGATATTGTGGTGAAACCCCTCCCACAGTGTGATGTCATGACCAAGGTCCTGACAGTTGGCTATCTGAATCTCCTTGCGTTGTGGGAAATAACTTTTTTCCAACAAGCAAGCAATATCTCCCTCTGTGCATAGAACTTTCAGTAACGAACATTCCATACAGACCGCCTGGCAGGACTAAAGATGTCCCCACCAGTGATATTTCAGAATGAATATCTGGAAGAGGAAAGCTTTTACAATGCCATAATATTGACTAAATAATCTAAAATATTGTAAAAAAAAAAAAAAAAGAAATGATCAATTTTATTCATTGTTATTTTCACCACAGTTCCTCTTAAATACTATGTTTTTAGGATGTGAGAGAAAACCAACCACACAGAAATTGGGAAAACCATATGTGTGATCGGCATAGGGCTTGGCACTCATGCATGTTTGTGTGGGTTTCTTCAAGGCTCTCTTTCAGGCATGGGCAAACTTGGCCCTCCAGCTGTTAAGGAACTACAAATCCCACAATGCATTTGCCTTTGACTGGCTGTCAGACTCCTGCAATGCATTGTAGTGCTTCAACAGCTGGAGGGCCAAGTTTGCCCGTGTCTGCTCTATTTCCTCCTACATCCCAAAAACCTTCAGGTAGGTTAATTGGCTTTCCTCTGAATTGGACCTAGACTACAGTGGACATATGGCTATGGGGTGGGGTGAGAGATTAGATTGTGAGCTCCTCTAATGCTGGGAATACACTGCTCGATTTTGAGCCATTAAGATGATTGATAATTAAAAAGATTGATAATTTCCGACATGTCCGATCTTCCGCCCGATCGATTCCGCGCTTGATTCTGCATAGGGAACAATGGGAAAAGATAAGAAAAACGAATAGAAGATAAGAAAATCACCCGCATAATCGAGCGCGGAAAACGATCGGGGGCAAAATCGAGCCGTGTATGCCCACTATTAGGGACAGCTAGTGACAAGACTATATATTCTGTTAGGCTCTGTCCCACTACAGAGGTAAAGGGAAAGTTTTTGGTCTATTTTACCGTGTTGCCAAACGCATACTGAACGGATCCTATTTTATAAATCTGATCAGTTCATACTTGTCAGTCTGCAACAGATCTGTTGCTGCTATCAGACCGCACTTCTGTACTGTGCGCTATTTTCCCGGACAGGCGGATGCGTTTCCTATAGCTTATAGTTGAAACGCATCCGCCCTGCGCTCCGGCCAGACTGAGAGCAGATGCTACACTGTCCCCTCCCGCTGGCCAATCGTGGTCCAGCTGCAAGTTGGAACCAAGTGCACTACATAAATTCTAAATAATATAAACTTGCAGATTGTTTCCTGGTCGGGGACTGAGCTCAGGATTTCGGTGCTGCACGACAAACGTGCTCATCACCATTCCACATTACTCTCCATTTCTGTTTTGGGGTAAAGAATCCTCAGTTTATGTGATTAGCGCCTTGCTGCGTGTGAGAATCGTGCAGGAATGTGAGGAAGCGCTAATAAGCATGTGAACTCCTCTGTGCTGGCGTTCTGCTGTGCTCCTCGGCACTGAAGCCGCAGCACTGGTTCTGCAGACAATGCTGTGGAGATTGAGGTTAATAGGAAATGTTCCAGATTCTTGGATTGCGAGTCACGGCACGTGGCTGTCATTATTTGCATTGGACCCTGATCAGATCCAGCCCCATCACATGCAGAAAACATACCCGCCTGATCCCTGCAGCAAAGGGTACCTGTCCTGTGTACACGGGGAGTGTGACCGACATTTACTGCAAATCTGAATCCACATGATCTCATTCCTAACATTCCTAAATAACATTGTTGTACTAAATGCACATGGCTGGCCAGAGGTGCAGCATGCATCGTCTTTTATGGGGGCAGCCATATTCTTACTTGCATCTGACCTATTGTCTGACTTTAAGTAGACATGAACGGAGAGGAATATGAAGGCTGACATTTTTTAATGTATTTTTTTATGTATATTTATTTACTACGCTGACCTATTACGCAGCGCTGTACAGAGTATATTGTCTTGTCACTAACTGTCACTTGGAGCTCACAATCTAGTCCCTACCATAGACCTATGTCTATGCATGTATCGTAGTCTAGGGCCAATTTAGGGGGAAGACAATTAACTTATCTGTATGTTTTTTGGGTGTGGGAGGAAACCGGAGTGCCCGGAGGAAACCCACACATACATGGGGAGAACATACAACCTCCTTGCAGATGTTGCCCTGACTTGGAATCGAACCGGGGACCCAGTTACCTGGCAGCCCTCCTTGTCTACTTGACTGCGGTAGTTTCTGAAGCACACCAGAAACAAGCATGCAGCTAATCCAGTGAAACTTTAAGGGAACAAGAGGTATATGGCGGCCGACATGTTTGTTTCCTTTTAAATAATGCACATTGCCTGGCTGTGCTGCTGATCCTCTGCTTCTAAAGCCCCGTCTACATGGGGAGATGTTGGGGCGATCGGCGGCCTCTTGCGCGTCCCCCGCATTCGATTCCCCGCTCGTCCCCGCTCGTCCCCGCTTATCTCCCGCACGATTCCCTGCCATTGTCCCCTCGTGGGGATCGAGCAGGGAATCGGCGGTGCGGAGATCCGTCCTATCGGATCTTATCAATCGAGCCGCATCAGCGGCTCGATTGATAAGGAGCATCGCGGCCGCATCTACTGGTGTAGATGCGGCTTAAGGCCTCGTTTAGATCATTTGGTGCAGATGGCTGTGCAATCGCAATGCAACGCGTACGATCGCATGCCATCTGCGCTACTATGCACTGCAGATTCCATTCACTATAGTGCATGAGATCTGAGCTGTAATTCCTGAAAATGCATGATGTGATGTAGACCCAACTGGCCAGAAAGAGCAGCAGGACTGCCAGACAACTGGTATTGTTTAAAAGGAAATAAATATGGCAACTTCCATTGGCCTCACACCTCTGGTTCCTTTTAAGTCAAACATCCGATCTGCATGCTTGTTCAGGGTCTATGGCTAAAAATATTTAGAAGCCGAGGATCAGCAAGATGGCCAAGGAACTTGCGTTGTTTAAAAGGAAATAAATATGACCGCCTCCATATCCTTCTCACTTCAGGTTCCCTTTAAGCATGGTTACCACAATGTTACTGCTGTTGTGTGAATTGGGCAGGCCGCTGTAGATCCCCTCCACAATGTGTGACCGGCACTTTAAAGAGACTCCGTAACAAAAATTGCATCCTGTTTTTTATCATCCTACAAGTTCCAAAAGCTATTCTAATCTGTTCTGGCTTACTGCAGCACGTTCTACTATCACCATCTCTGTAATAAATCAACTTATCTCTCTCTTGTCAGACTTGTCAGCCTGTGTCTGGAAGGCTGCCAAGTTCTTCAGTGTTGTGGTTCTGTGATGCATCTCCCCCCTTCAGGCCCCTCTCTGCACACTGCCTGTGTATTATTTAGATTAGGACAGCTTCTCTCTTCTCTTTTACAAGCTAGATAAATCCTCCTCTGAGCTGGCTGGGCTTTCACATACTGAGGAATTACATACAGGCAGAGCTGTCTGCATTCTGCAGGAAGAAACAGCCTGACACTTCAGTGGAAGATAGCTGCAGGGGGAAAGAAACACACAAATGATCTCTTGAGATTCAACTTCCTGTTTTGGTGGCCATTTTGCTTGTTTATAAACAAACGTTTAAAAACTGTTTTTAACCACTTTTAATGCGGCGGGGAGCGGCGAAATTGTGACAGAGCGTAATAGGAGATGTCCCCTAACGCACTGGTATGTTTACTTTAGTGCGATTTTAACAATACAGATTCTCTTTAAAGAGGAACTCCAGTGAAAATAATGTAGTATAAAAAAGTGCTTCATTTTTATAATAATTTATCAATGATTTAGTCAGTGTTTGCCCATTGTAAAATCTTTCCTCTTCCTGATTTACATTCTGACATTTTATCACATAGTGACATTTTTACTGCTGGCAGGTGATGTCAGTGAAAGAAGTTGCTGCTTGCTTTTTTTGGCATTTGGACGCAGCTGTAAAAAGCTGTTATTCCAGCCCGCAACAAGGGTCCCACAGTGTGATGTCAGAACCATGGTCCTGACATCCCACTGTGGGAGGGGTTTCACCACAATATCAGCCATACAGAGCCCCCTGATGATCCTTTTGAGAAAAGGAATAGATTTCTCATGGGAAAGGGGGTATCAGCTACTGATTGGGATAAAGTTCAGTTCTTGGGGTTATGGTTTCACTTTAAGTTCTTGTCCTGTCAAATGTTGATCTTTTTGTTATTTGTGCCAACCAAGCCAGATCCTGGAAGCGGCTTTTAGTGCCTTGATATCCTGTTCTGGAGAGCGTCGGATGGCGTCAATGGAAAGGATTTATTCATGCCAATATTTTTTTTTTCTTTTAAAGTAAACCAGCGGCTATAAATAGAGAGTAAACTGTAGCGGTGTGACGGGAGGCACTACAAGGTGGCATTGTAGCAGTCACGCCTGGAGCACACATATCTCTGGCAACTGCAGTATCTGGTTACAGGCTCTAGGCTGGATTCACACCAGCATCTCCGAAATACAAAAATCAAATGCTGGGTAATGCCGGATCGATGATTGCCGTGCGTTCCACTACTGCAACAGATAACTTTAAGAACATGTGACAGGGGATTGTTTGAAGCCCAAATTAAAGGACCACTGAAGTGAGAAGAATATGGCAGCTGCCATATTTATTTCCTTTTAAACCATACCAGTTGCCTGGCAGCCCTGCTGGTCTATTTGGCTGCAGTAGTGTCTGAATAACACCAGAAACAAGCATGCAGCTAATCTTGTCAGATCTGACAATGTCAGAAACGCCTGGTCTGCTGCATGCTTGTTCAGGGGCTGTGGCTAAAAGTATTAGAGGTGGAGGATCAGCAGGATGGTCAAGCAACTAGTATTGCTTATAGGGAAATAAAAATGGCCTCCCTCTTGCTTCAGTTGTCCTTTACAGAACTACAACAAAAATGTAAAATGCATGCATACATATAAAAAGCAGATTTCTTCCAGAGTAAAATGCACTAGAAGTTACTTTTTGTTCCTGTGTTGCTGTCACTTAGTCAGGATAGAAATTCTGAGAGCTTTGGATTTAGTCCATTTCCTCAAGGGGGATTTTCAGGTGTTTATTTACTAAAGCACTTACTGAATGGCAGTTTCTCAGTCCAATTGGCAAAATAGCGTGCAAGCGAGTAGGCTAGCTGCTCTTCATCTTTGTATAGAGATTTTCTAGAGCGTGCTTTTATAAAGTAAAGGAATTACTGAGACTCTGCCGTGGCAAGATGGGCTAGTTCAAAATTTGACAGATTTCTACAACCTACTGTAAGTGACAGCAACCTAGGAAAAAAGTAATTCATAGTAAATTCTATCCTGTGAGAAACGTACATTTTAGTCTGTATTTTAAATTTTAGATGTTAGATGACTCGAAAAAGCCCAACTAAAGTAGTTACAGTGGTGGCTGGATGGTAGGGTTGCTGCTCCGGTGGTTGGTGGTATGCTATGAGATGCAATTCATTCCCGTTTGCCTGCAGATTGTATGCATATTTGAATTGGGCTAATCAAATTCACTTCCTGTTAGTTTTGATTGGTCCAGATCCAGCCTGCATTATATTTGCATGTAGGCCAGAATTATTTGCATATCATTGATAATCCCTAATCATGCTTTGAGGGCAAAGAGGGTGGGGCACACTGAGTTCTGAGAGGATAGTTGTCTGCAGCTGTAGAAGCCTGTGCTGAAGGAGTTAACGGCAGAATCTGTAGGTGGGACTAATGCTGTGTGTGGAAGCGGATATGCTAGATTGCAGCCTGCAGCTTGGTAAGTCTTTGCTACAGTAAATGGCTAGATAATGACTTCTGACAAAGTAGAACTGACAATAAATCTATAAATTGTCCACACCGGTGTTGGTATTACGGGGTGCTTATACTTGCCTGTCCCTCAGTTTGGCTTGATTTTCCTCTGTTAGCTGCACAGAGAGCAGAGCATACTCTGTCCACTTGTGCACCCAGTAATGTCATGCTCCTGCCCGGCTCGTGCAAGAGTAGCACTTCTCACAGTTTTGGTAAGAATACCTTTCTTAGGTGAGGTGTTGCGGTACTACTGCCTACCAAGCATGAGGTTGTGGGTCCAACTCCAAGCTCTAGCCGTGGGCTTGACCCACATCAAAGCTGCCTCTTGCTTTGTACCAGCTCCAGTCATGGGCTTGACCCACATCCAGGCTGCCCTCCAGCCATGGCCGTGATCCATGTCAAAGCTGCCCATGGCTTGATGCAAGCTCCAGGCACGGGCTTGACCCATGTACATGTTGGCCATGGCAGGAGCTGGGAAGTTGTGCTATTCGGACTCCTCCCACAAGGAGGTTTGAGTCACTCAACCTGGCCATGTAACAAAACAAAAAGCTTTCATGGCCCAAGTTCCTTACTGCTGCTGTACAACTTAGCTTCCTCCCCTCACTGGATTCAGCTAGTGAGCACATCGACCAAATATGACCATGTGACATGCAAAGTAGGAAGTATAAATACCAGATGACTTATCCCAGCATCCCTGCATTACAGTATAGAGCATATCTGTATGGGGGGCAGATGAGCACCTGGTGCACTGCTGCAGGCAAATAGATTTCAATTTGTAATACTTAGAAATGACACAAATATATGTGCTTGAGATTGGTAATTTTAGGTTTTAATTGAAATTTATCCACTTAACGACCGCCTAATGCCGATAGGCGTCGGCAGGTCGCAAGTGGTTTCCCATGGAAATGGCCTTTCCATGTCAGTTCATGGAGGGTGTCTCCGTGAACAGCCTGCGAGCCTCCGATCGCGGCTCGCAGGCTAAATGTAAACACGCGGAGGGAGAAATCCCCGCTGTTTACATCATACGGCGCTGCTGCGCAGCAGCGCCGTAAAGGAGATCGGCTATCCCCAGCCTCTGATTGGCTGTGGATCGCCGCAGTCTGATAGGCTGAAGCCTATTAGAGGCGGTGCAGGACGGATCTCCGTCCTGCGCCGCCCAGGGGAAGGAGGGAAGGACAGGGAGGCCGAAAATTGATGCGGAGGGGGGCTTTGAGGAGCCCCTAGTGGGGAAAAAGGGGGGAAATCTGATCTCCCTGGCTGATTCCTGATCTGTGCGCTGGAGAGCCCTCGCAGCACAGATCTGGTAGAAATGGCCTAGGCCTTAAGTCAAACATGGCAAAGTATAGAAATGTTGCAGTGGAGAAACTTTCTGTGAGATTTTTATGGCTCTCTGTGTCCCTACTGTAGGTGACCCCTTACTTCCTGTCTGTAGTAGCGCCAACTGAAATAGCGGGAACATTTTTGCTCCGCCACGCATCCAAAAGTCAAGATTTATTTTTTTTTTAACACGCTTATTTCCTTTTGTCCTTGTGGCCACATTGAACAAGCCATGCAGTGCTCCAGGTCGCGGCATGTTGCATTGCTCAAGTGATTGGGCAGCACAGAGGCCACACATACTGGTCACAGGTGTGTAGCGACTTCTGGGAATACGGTGCTCTGGCGGATCAGAGCGATCTGCTCTGTGTGTTCAGGTTGCGTGTTGTGAGCAGGGTGTGCCCGCTACCAGCGTGTCGGGTAAACATTGCTGGCTGCACAGTGCCAGGCTCTGCCTGTCCAAAACTTCCCTGTCCTCGCTTGGCAATAACTGCTTGCTTGCTGGTGCCTCTCTCAGACCAACTTCTTTTCACATGTACAAAGCAAACTGGTTGCTCAGGACAACAGTGTTAGGTGAAACGAGGATTCTGATTGGTTGCTCAGGGAAACTACCGCTACTCTGGTCCAATATCTTTCTGAACTTTTTTAAAATCGTCCACATAGGTTATAATATGTAACCAGTGGGGAGATATTTGTGTGCGGTGAGGATTCAGCCTGGCTCTGTCAGACGTAGTGCAGGTTCCCAATGCAGTTATTACTGAGTCCTGTTATTATAATAATTGCTGTTTTCATGAATGCAGATTAGCTTTACCAAATCACATTATTATTCTGAGTAAAATCTCTGCTGCTAGGAATTGAGAGGGAAAAATAACTGTATAAAGAGCTTTAGTTTTGTGTGTCTGCCACCAAGGCAACAAGGGAAGGCGGGTGGAAGGGTTTCCTGATTTTAGTGGCTGCCAGCATGAAGGCTGCCACATTCTAGAAAACCCTGCGCGGCCACAGCCCCTTCAGCACAAGTATACACTCTGAGGGGCCTTTCACACTGACGCGGTGCAGCATTTTGCTGCAGCCTAACGCTAGTGCAATGAGTCTATGGGCGGCACTCATGAAGTCATGCAAGTCTGTGGTGACCTGCATGTTTTAAACGACCGCCGCAAGTTTTACGCGTCGCGGTAGAGTATTTTGTGACTACACTTCCACACACGTCATCAATTCAGCCACAGGAAGTGAGCGCTATAGAGCCTCACTTCCTGCTGCCAGATGGGGATTACCGCTTATTAATGCGGTAATCCCTAAAGGTCTGTTTTTGGCGGTGCGGTGCATCCGCCAGACCGCCACCTTGCTGCTGTTACCTAGTGTATAAATGTGCATTTATACGTTACCTGTACTGTCGCGGTGCCCGTCCGTCTTCGGAATCCGTAGCTCTTCCATTAGCCCGATACTCGCCACTGGCTTGGCACATGTGTGACGTCACACATGTGCTATGCGCCCAGCAGCGTGCATAGGGCTAACAGAAGACTGACGGGCACCGTGACAGGACAGGTAGTGTATAAATGCACCTGTGTCCCTGCTATAAGCAGCAGCTGTAGTTGGAGTTGTTCTTTAGTCATGCAGCAATTGCATTGGCCACAGGCACGTGTTTGCATCAGCCACACAGAACAGAAGCCTCAAATTGCTCCTGTGTTCCTGCTATAAGCAGAAGCTGTGGTTGGAGTTGTTCTTTAGTCATGCGCTGCAGCGATCTCTGCATTGGCCACAGGCACGTGTTTGCATCAGCAGCCGCTCTTATTGTTTAGAGAGAATTCTTCAGCATGCTGTAATTGCTGAACAATGCGAGAATGCCATGGAACCGGCTCAGCTAAAGCGATCTGCTGGATTACATACACCGCCGGCAGAGTTCAGCTGGGGCGTTCTTCTGTCATGTGACTGATCTACTGCAATGTGCTGCAATGTCATCTCTGTTCCAGTGACCTGCAGGGGAAACCCCTGAATATCAATGCTGTGTCACCTGTCACAAGGTCTCTTACTGGAACCTTGCACCACCCTCCTCCTATCACCACTTACCTGCTATTGCTGAAGGCAGGCTGTGTTATCTGCTAGCTGGGAACATTCCTGCAGGATTGTAGCAGGGGGTAATTGAATTCCCAGCTTCGGCCACATGTATTTTCCATAGCTCTGTGGCAGAAGTTTTTGATTGGCTGATAATAAAATACTGTTTAAGATACCTGGTTTAGACCCCCCCCCCCCCTACCAGAGCCGGAACAAGGTCTACCAGCACCCAAGGCTGAGTCACCAAAGTGCGCCCCTCCACCCCCCCCCCCCCCTCACCCCAGCCATCACACACTGATTGCTATTAGACTAAAAGGTGCCCCAGGGCCCCCAATCCTCCCAACACCTTAATCTCTAGTTATCTGGCTTGCAGTCACTGCCATGTATCCCCTTTTCTTATTTCTCTCTGCTTCATACACAATAGGGGAATGGTAGCTGAGTGAGTTTTGTGCCCCCTCCTACACTGCGCCCTGAGACTGGAGCCTCTTTCGCCTCTGCCTCAGCTCGGCCCTGCTCCCTACACCAGCTATTCTCCAGCTGAGAATTGTTACTGACACCTCTGTCATGTTACTGCTGAGCCAATCAGTGGCATCAGCCAAGCTTGGAATGCTGCTACTAATAGTCATGTGGCCACTTTAAAGGACAACTGAAGTGAGAGGGATATGGAGGCTGCCATATTGATTTCCTTTTAAGCAATACCAGCTGCCTGGCTGTCCTGCTGATCCACTGCCTCTAATACTTATAGCCACAGCCCCTGAACAAGCATGCAGCAGATCAAAGTGTTTCTAACATTCTTGTTAGATCTGACACGATTAGCTGCATGCTTGTTTCTGGTGTTATTCAGACACTATTGCAGCCAGTAGCCAGGACTGTATCCAAAAATACTAAGTGGGCCGAAACTGAACACTGGGACTTAGTCGCGGACTAAACTCCATGTCTACTGGCGAGCTTTTTCTCCATTATAAAGTTCCCAGATTTCTAATGGCCCCCCTCCAACCACCAAGTTCCCTGGTGTCTAGTGGTCCTCCCTCACCTACACAGTTCCCTGATGTCTAGTGGTCCTCCCTCACCTACACAGTTCCCTGGTGTCTAGTGGTCCTCCCTCACCTACACAGTTCCCTGGTGTCTAGTGGTCCTCCCTAACCTACACAGTTCCCTGGTGTCTAGTGGTCCTCCCTCACCTACACAGTTCCCTGGTGTCTAGTGGTCCTCCCTCACCTACACAGTTCCCTGGTGTCTAGTGGCCCTCCCTCACCTACACAGTTCCCTGATGTCTAGAGCCCCCCACCCTCCCCTATACAGTTTCCTAGTGTTTAGTGCTTTCCCCCTACCTCCGCCATATGGCCTCCCTAGTGATCTAGGGCTTCACCTCCAATATAGCTTCCCTGGTGGTCTAGAGTGTGCCAAACCATAATGCAAAGTGAGGAAAACACTTGAGTGCCAAATTTAATGGCTTTGAGGGGCAGATTTGGCCCACGGGCCGAAGTTTGACATGTATGGCTTGAAAATAAACATGGCAGCCTCCAATTACCTCCCACTTAATTTGTCCTTTTTAAAGGAGTACTGTGGGGGAGGGGGGGGGGAAGAGTTGAACTTACCTGGGTCTTCTAACGGTCCCACGCTGACATCTTGTCCCCGCGAAGCCAGTCACCGATGCTCCGGTCCCCGCCTCCAGTTCACTTCCGGAGTTTGCGACTTCAAAATCAGAAAACCACTGCGCCTGTGCAGCCGCATCCTTGCCCCCACTGACCTCACCGAGAGTGTACTGCACAGGCCCAGGACTGCCTACGCAGTACGCTTTCCCCCCCTACCCCTCTACAGTAGTCCTTTAAGGCAGAGATTTAGCTGCAGATGCCTAATCTGACACACAAGGAAATGTAACCTTTTGTACATATTCACACTAAGATATCAGGTGAACTCTGGGCTACAGCCAGGATGTCCGCAATGGAATATCTGAGTCAGATTGTCAGTTTGCCATTGGTTTACATTTGGATGCTTTTCATTTGTGTGGTCGCCCCCAGGTGGTATAAAGAATGTTCAGCTGCCTGTCGCAGGTCTGCCAGTGGGCTTATCCTTCACACTCTAGGGCTGGGGCACACTAGAGCGATTTGGGGTGCGTTTTTGAAGCTCCGACATATGCTGCGCTTTCAAAAAAATAAAACCGATAGCGTAAGCCTATGCTGTTAAGTCCACTAGCGTGCTTGCCATTTTGGAAATCACAAACACAGGACATATGCAGATTTTTGTTTAAGCTCCAGTACATAATATATGAGAAACACAGAGAAATCCACCTTGGGTGTATTTATAGAGAACAGCCTGTCTATTCTCCATTCTCAGCAAGTAATCACCAAGTGTAATTTGAGCTGTCCGCTCTGTCAAGTCAGTTCTGAGCTAATAACAGGAAGTGAACCCTTTCTGGGCTCCCAGGTACCAGGAAGTAACCACACTGCAGTATCTCTGTTGGAGCTAGATTAGCCTGTAACAAGGATATGTTTTTCTCTAAATGTTGTTATGCTGCTGCTTATCTTTTAGAGTAGAGAGGAAGTTCTGAGTTCCTCCGCTTTAATCACTGGAAAATGCAGCAAAAACAAGAGATTTCTTCTTACTAATCCATTTCTTACTCCTCTCTCCAAACTTGCCTTTGTACACCTCACAGTGCAGCAGCCCCACCTCCTGAAGCCACCTCTGGGAGAGGGCGGGGCAGCAATGTCACCGCCCCCAACACTGACCTGCACCTCTCCCAAGTATATTAGTCTGAGAGAGGGAGCATGGCTGGTCTTTATTGGGTTCAACTGCGTTTACTCTGCTTTTACTCACAGCCAGTATTCCTGGAACAAATAGTTTTGGCATGTAGCTTATTGGCTTGTAACCTCCGTGTAATTTATGGTAATGCCCAGTCCATATATCCTAGCTTTGTAACGTAGTCTCCTACTATTATGTATGCAATAAATATGAGAGTTTCTGCTCTCAGTACATGAAGTGTAAGCAGTGCGTCGGCTGTGACGTCACTGAGCCGGGTTCCCGAGCTTGGCACACATCAAGGCAGCGCAGGAAATCGCTGTTCGTGTCCCTTCGCATGGCCCCCGTGCAGTGTGGGAATGAGAGGCTTGCCAGGGAATGACAATGAGCAGCCCAGCCTCCTCTCAGGATCCCCAAACACATGTGGAATACGCTGGAAAGCTTGCCTGTCCTGACTGAGGCGGATGACGCCATACGTGGGGACTCGTTCCTGGACCCCAGCGCTGATCTATTGAGATTTCCACCTCAGTCTCCTGAGGGCAGCTCATGTGAGTCAATCAGGGGCTTTCTGTTTCCCTGTCAGTGACTCACAGTCAGATGATCCCATTGTAGTCATCCTGCTGCTGCGACACAATCGCTTCAGACATCGCCTTGTACGGAAAGGTCGCACGGTGGCCGTCTGCGTTGTCTGCAGAATACGCTCTTCCTGACTTAACACTTTCTTTCCTATATTGCAAGACCCCCTCACGGAGACACACTCCCCATTCCTGCATACAGTGCCATAGAGGTGCATGCACTAAACTGCTTTAAAGGGAACCTAAACTGAGAAGGATATGGATTTTTCCTTTTGAAATAATACCAGTTGCCTGACTCTCCTGCTGATCCTGTGTCTCTAATACTTTTAGCCACGGCCCCTCAACAAGCATGCAGATCAGGCGCTATGACTGAAGTCAGACTGGATTAGCTGCATGCTTGTTTCAGGTGTGTGATTCAGCCACTACTGCACCCAAAGGGATCAACAGGACTGCCAAGCAACATCCATATCCCTCTGTTAAGGTTCCCTTTAAAGGCCAACTGAAGTGAGGGAAATGGAGGATGCCATATTTATATCCAGTTCCTGGCAGTCCTGCTAATCCTTTTAGCCACAGCCCCTGAACAAGCATGCAGCAGCTCAGGTGTTTCTGACATTGTCAGATCTGATAAGATTAGCTGCATGCTTGTTGCTGGTGTGATTCAGATGCTACTGCAGCCAAGTAGATCAGCAAGGCTGCCGGGCAACTAGTATTGCTTAAAAAGAAATAGGGCAACCTCCATATCCCTAGCCCTTCAGTTGTCTTTTAAAGGGAACCTAAACTGAGGATATGGATTTTTCCTTTTTAAAAGAATACCAGTTGCCTGACTCTTCTGCTGCTCCTGTGTCTCTAATACTTTTAGCCACAGCCCCTGAACAAGCATGCAGATCAGGTGCTCTGACTGAAGTCAGACCGGATTAGCTGCATGCTTGTTTCAGGTCTGTGATTCAGCCACTACTGCAGCCAAAGAGATCAGCAGGACTTGCCAGGTAACTGGTATTGTTTAAAAGGAAACAGCCATATCCATCTCAGTTTTGGTTCCCTTTAAGCAGAACACAGTGCCTAAAGTATTTTACAGCACAATGAGTAGAGCAGACTTTTGTCTCTTGCACCACATGCGATTCCGATTTTGATGCAGCTTTATGTGCAATTCTGATTTTGAATCTGTCCAGCATGTGGAGTTTTTCTTCTTGTGATGATGGCATCCAGGAAAAATCGCAATCGCAAATTGGCATTGGAGATCATATTTGCGGTGTGCAAGAAGCCTTGTGCACATCATAAATCACAATCGCTGATGCCAGCATTTAGCAATTTTGTGCGCAATTTCAGCGCCTCCCGGCACTTACCTGAGGGTTAGTGTGTTTTTTTGTTTTTTTCTTACAGCATGTTTTTTTTTTTTCTTTCTTTCTTACTGTGAACACTCTCATAGGGGATCATTGCACCAGCGCTTTTAGGGCAATTTTAGGCCCGGTTCACATTAGCGGTGGCCGTCCGGAATCGCCGTGCCGGAGCTGGACCGCTTGCAGAACGGAAGGAACGGACGCACGGCATAGCAATGAAAGCCTATGCGTCCGTTCACATGCGTCCGTTCTGCCGGGCCGGAGCCGGACCGGATCCGGACTCCGGCGTCCGTTCCAACATGCGCTATTTTTTGGTCCGGCTCCTCCGGCAGCCGTATCCAGAGCGGAGCCGGACTGCACCATCCGGCCAATACAAAGCAATGAGAGCCGGAGAGCGCACAACACACTGGCTACAAAAACCGGACGTTCTACCCCACTTCCTATGCATTTTGGATGGGGACCACATGGGCCCAGCGTTCAAAGAGTGGGGCAGCAGCGATTTCATGCTGGAGCTCTTTTTGGCAGCAACATGTCTGATATGTCTGACAAGGAGGCGAACAGGAAGGAGAGAATTCCCAGGTTTACGAGTAAAAAATGCCTGGATCCATGGTCCCAACTGCAGTCTCTGTATCCACGGATGGTCTCCACACGTCCACCTGTCTCCAACAATGACCCCAGACCCTTCTGCTGACCTCCCAGACCCCAGGTATTTACAGGATGTTATCTCCTTAAGAAACCGGATCCGGACCGCAACCGTGTTCACACCGCACGGAAACCGGATGCAAACGGACCGGATCCGGACCGGATCCGGATAGGAACCGTACGGATCAGGTCCGGTCCGGATACGGTGCGGTCCGGACATCCGGTGCGGTTTTTACTAAACCGCAAGTGTGAACGGGGCCTAACAAAATCTCCGGCATTTTAAAAAAAAAAACCCTAAAGCGCCCTTAGTGTGAACAACCCCTCACACACATTATTCTGCCTAGCGCAGTTTAGTGCTTACACCCCATGTCCTCTTAGGGCTGGTCTACACCATGCAAGCTTACTTCACATTCTATGTCAGGACTGAAAAAAAGATGGGATCAGGCAGGGAAACAAAATATACCGACTGCCATCAATTGATCCCTTTCTCGATAGGACAGAGATCTGACATGCTGGAAATTATCTATCTAAATACAGGCCATCGTTCTGTGTGCACGTCCTTCCAGTCCATTTTTAAAAGATTTCCAATTGGAACAATGATCGGAAATCTGATCAGAATTGGAAGAAAAATCCCATACATGTGTATGCGCACACCTTTACGTCCAGTCGATGTCTGTTCTGAATATCGATCTGATCACTTGCTCAAATTGGATCTGAAATAAATATTGCATGGTGTGTAGCAGCCTTTATTGTACTGTACTTGCAGAGGAAAAAATAGTTCAACACTAGAGGTGCTGTTTAGCCACATGCTGGTACAGGAGCAAACTGACTGCTGTCGGCTTTTGTTAGCTTTTGTAAATCATATTGAAAATACGACCCATCACCGGGTTAAAGAAAACCTGAAGTGATAATAAATACAGATTAATTACAAATTTGTATCTATACTACTAATCCAAAAAAAAGACAAAATCCATGGTCTTAATTTGTATCTAATGGTTAAAAATGCAGGTTTGACGGTTCTACTGTCTCATGTGAATGGCAACTGTTTAAAGGACACCTGGGGTGAAAATAAACTAATGAAATAAACAATAGTATCTTGCCTCCTTCTCCTAAAAATGACTTTTTAAGATAAAATACAACTGTGGAATATATTTAAATCTACTTTTTAAGTTTTTACTGTTTTTATTGTTTTTGCTCAATGGCACATTCATTGAAGAATGCCAGAGCTAAAATCTATGCACTATTTACCCTTTTTCTCTTTCCTGCTCTCAGAAGCCATTTTCTGCTAGGAAAGTGTTTTTATAGTTGGAAGTTCTTATCAGTGAGGGTCACACTGTAGTCTGACCCAGTCCTGACTCAGACAGGAACTGCCACTTACATACCTGATGTTTAAGGGCTAGTTCACACTGGGCGATTTTTCAGCGATATGCTGATCACGGCCGATCAGCAAAAGGCTTCGAATGCAAGTCAATGGTAGTGTTCACACTGTAGCGATTGCCAGTGATTAGCGATGTGCTGATGGTGCATGCAGCATTTTTGGAGCGATCGCATTTCAATGTTATCGAACTCTAAAACACGATCCCTCCTCAATCGCTTTCCTGTGCAGTTAAAAAACAGCTTTTTGCTGATCAATGGTGATCAGCACAACACTACCAAAGCGCCCAGTGTGACCTAGCCCTAACTCTTTCAGGTAGAGAAGAAAAAAAGGAACACAGCATAGTTATTTGTGTGCTAGACACTGTACATACACATGTCTATCTCATCATGTCACATGTCACTTCGGGTATCCATTAACCATTACACTATCCAACCAACCAGAGTAACGCTGATAGGTACGGGTTATAGTCCCCTGTCCTGCTTTCTTCAAGATCTGTAGGCTTCTTGACCTCAAGTCCAGACTCCATACCCATCACCTGGACAACCCGCATCATGTGACGCTACACATCTGGTATCCAGGAGACCAGTACTTATGGCGGCTAAACAGTGTTGTGGGGCACCTGAACACCCACTAAATCGACGACTGTCACCTCAAAGAACATTCGGCTCAGCCAAGTTTTTTTTTTTTTCTAGCATATGCAGAAGCTGTGAGATGGTTTGTTGGAAGATGCCCAGGCAAATAAAAATGGCCATGTCAGGTGTACCCATGTATGTGTGTGTATATACAGATCACAATCTGTGGAGTGCTTGAATATTGTATAGTTTCCTGCTTGTAATCTGCTCCTGTAAAACACTGTGTAAATTGTTGGTGCTTTATAAATAAAGGGTAATAGTACTAGTATAAGCAGCGCGGCCTCATTGGCTGGGGGTTCCTGGGAATTGTCACCTTGTGCTTGCTGTTTGCAGATAGGCAGGCGGGGGCGGTGTTGCATTCTGTTCCCAGGGAGGTTACAACCCCACATGTGTTTGTATAGCTGTGCTGAGTGAATGGCTGTTCACAGGTGACCAGCTCAGGGGGCTCACAGTCCTGCTGACCTTTTTACCCGCGCCTTAACCCCTTCACCGCTGTAAGAGTCACGCCTGGTAAACCTGTGGGAAAAAGGAAGAACCTTGCAGAATGGCCAAGTGCAGGGAAAGGCTGAAGCTATGTCCGTTGTGTATTTTGTAGATGGGGAGATCGACAGCTTGGGAGACCCCAACCTGCTGGTGTCCATCACATTCTCTTCATTCACTCTTTCAAGCCAAACCCCCTTCTGCAGCTCTGTGAAGGTGCCCATACATCAATGTATGGGCAGATCAACCAAGAGACAGATCACCCGGGGGGGGGGACAGATCCTGGGGGTTCTTTGCGCATCCCAATGTCGCTTGCTGTTACCACTGTGCGCCCGATTCACCACGACAGCCCGACATCTTGCAGCATGTTCAATCAACATGCTTGGCCCCGGAATTGGTCGCATCGTCAATCGGACATGCAAGTGGGGGCACTGATTTTCATCCAGTTCGATAATAATCGAATAGGATGGTCGATCGGCCGCCAGTTCTCTAGATATATGGACATTCTTACCAGTAAAAAGCACCCGTGACACTGACCTGCAAACTACCTCACTTCCAGGCACAAGCCTAATATCGTCTGCTGGCTTATCCCAGCCATGAAAGCATCCACTTTTCTTCTGATGGATTTCTGGATCACTTTGATTGGATCTGCTGGTCGTCTTACTCAGTTCCCCAATTGACTCACTTTTGATTGCTTGAGGTCTGATGAAATATTTTGCAAAATCTGTGCGGTGGGGGAGAGATTGCAGATAGCATTGCATCACATCGAATGCTATTACACTTGTGATTTGATCAATGTCAGATAGATTTCTGGTCAGCTCTATTGAAATTAAGTTTGCCTAGCAGTGTAAGATTCCATTGCTATGCAATCGAATTCCAGTTGATTAGAGAGTTCGATTAGTTTGGCATGTCAGACCTGAATCTACTCAATTATGGCTAGCTTTAATGTATAGAGTGCCTATATGTTACACAATGTGAGTGCCTGCTGCGTGTTATACAATGTGAGTGCCGGCTATGTGTTATACAATGTGAGTGCCGGCTGCGTGTTACACAATGTGAGTGCCGGCTGCGTGTTACACAATGTGAGTGCCGGCTGCGTGTTACACAATGTGAGTGCCGGCTGCGTGTTACACAATGTGAGTGCCGGCTGCGTGTTACACAATGTGAGTGCCGGCTGCGTGTTACACAATGTGAGTGCCGGCTGCGTGTTACACAATGTGAGTGCCGGCTGCGTGTTACACAATGTGAGTGCCGGCTGCGTGTTACACAATGTGAGTGCCGGCTGCGTGTTACACAATGTGAGTGCCTGCTGCGTGTTACACAATGTGAGTGCCGGCTGCGTTACACAATGTGAGTGCCTGCTGCGTGTTATACAATGTGAGTGCCTGCTGCGTGTTATACAATGTGAGTGCCGGCTGCGTGTTATACAATGTGAGTGCCGGCTGCGTGTTATACAATGTGAGTGCCGGCTGTGTTCTACAATGTGAGTGCCGGCTGCATGTTATACAATGTGAGTGCCGGCTGTGTTATACAATGTGAGTGCCTGCTGCGTGTTACACAATGTGAGTGCCTGCTGCGTGTTACACAATGTGAGTGCCTGCTGCGTGTTACACAATGTGAGTGCCTGCTGTGTGTTACACAATGTGAGTGCCGGCTGTGTTACACAATGTGAGTGCCTGCTGCGTGTTACACAATGTGAGTGCCTGCTGCGTGTTATACAATGTGAGTGCCTGCTGCGTGTTATACAATGTGAGTGCCGGCTGTGTTATACAATGTGAGTGCCGGCTGTGTTATACAATGTGAGTGCCGGCTGTGTTATACAATGTGAGTGCCGGCTGTGTTATACAATGTGAGTGCCGGCTGCGTGTTACACAATGTGAGTGCCGGCTGTGTTACACAATGTGAGTGCCGGCTGTGTTACACAATGTGAGTGCCTGCTGCGTGTTATACAATGTGAGTGCCGGCTGCATGTTATACAATGTGAGTGCCGGCTGCGTGTTATACAATGTGAGTGCCTGCTGCGTGTTACACAATGTGAGTGCCGGCTGCGTGTTACACAATGTGAGTGCCTGCTGCGTGTTATACAATGTGAGTGCCGGCTGCGTGTTATACAATGTGAGTGCCGGCTGCGTGTTACACAATGTGAGTGCCGGCTGCGTGTTACACAATGTGAGTGGCGGCTGCGTGTTACACAATGTGAGTGCCTGCTGCGTGTTACACAATGTTAGTGCCGGCTGTGTTATACAATGTGAGTGCCGGCTGCGTGTTACACAATGTGAGTGCCTGCTGCGTGTTATACAATGTGAGTGCCGGCTGTGTTATACAATGTAAGTGCCGGCTGTGTTATACAATGTGAGTGCCTGCTGCGTGTTACACAATGTGAGTGCCGGCTGCGTGTTACACAATGTGAGTGCCGGCTGCGTGTTACACAATGTGAGTGCCGGCTGCGTGTTACACAATGTGAGTGCCTGCTGCGTGTTACACAATGTGAGTGCCGGCTGCGTGTTACACAATGTGAGTGCCGGCTGCGTGTTACACAATGTGAGTGCCGGCTGCGTGTTACACAATGTTGGTGCCGGCTGCGTGTTACACAATGTGAGTGCCGGCTGCGTGTTACACAATGTGAGTGCCGGCTGCGTGTTACACAATGTGAGTGCCGGCTGCGTGTTACACAATGTGAGTGCCGGCTGCGTGTTACACAATGTGAGTGCCGGCTGCGTGTTACACAATGTGAGTGCCGGCTGCGTGTTACACAATGTGAGTGCCGGCTGCGTGTTACACAATGTGAGTGCCGGCTGCGTGTTACACAATGTGAGTGCCGGCTGCGTGTTACACAATGTGAGTGCCGGCTGGGTGTTATACAATGTGAGTGCCTGTGTTACACAATGTGAGTGCCTGCTGCGTGTTATGCCATGTGAGTGCCTGCTGTTTGTTACACAATCTTAGTGCCTGTGTTACACCATGTTCGTGCCTGTGTTACGCCATGTTAGTGCCTGCTGTTTGTTACACAATGTGAGTGCTTGCTGTGTGTCATACCATGCGAGTGCCTGTGTTACACAATGTTAGTGCCTGCTGTGTGTTATACAATGCGAGTGCCTGCGTGTTATACACAGGGCTGTGGAGTCTGTAAAAAAAAAAAAAAAAATTATAATAATAATCCGACTCCTCTAATTTGCATAGAACAATCTTGATAATTGAAAGTATGTAAGATAAAAGGCATTTCATTGCTGCCAAAGCTTAGGAGTTAAGTGATATTAAGATGGCATCTGCTTTTGGGAATAAAAAGCCTCTGGCCAGGTAGCTGACACTCTATCCATTTCAATTAGAAAAATTGGGAGACCAAAAACCATATCCTCAATGGTGCGCCACAACACCAATAATATAACCATAGAAGTACAAGGATATATAGTTAAAAAAGTATTTTTGAAGACAAAAGTTTCAAGATGATCTTAAATTTTAATGTATCAAAAAGTTATTTTGTAAAAACAGAGTTCACAAATCTTCAAGCGAATTCATCTTTGCAAACATCCCATTATCAAGTACCAAAAACATATGTTGAAATATGCAATTGTTTAAAAAGGCAAAAGCCAAAAACTTTTTGATTAAAATTTAAGATCATCTTGAAACTTTTGTCTCTTCAAAAATACTTTTTTTTACTGTATATCCTTGTACTTATATGACTCTATCCATTTCAACCATCCTGGCCTATCATTGCCAGTTTGAATACCTCAGCATGTTGTCTGTATAATAAGATTCTCCGGAGCCCCATCTGAGGTGGGATCCAGCATGTAGCCCTGCTATCTTTCAGGAAAAAGCCTGTAGCTTTTTATATCTGATACAGAAAAAAGGCTAGGGCCATTTTCTGCAAGGGGGCAGATCTGTGCACCAGAACCCAGCTGATACGGGGTTCCAGTGAATCTTATTAATTGTGTTGGGACAGCCGGGTGGCATGAAAAAGTAGCCGGGTGGGGACAGCCGGGGAATGCAGGGCCGACGCAACTTCCAGCCTCACGCTGGCGCACTTACTAATTCCAGCTTGAATAATGTATAGGGGAGGGAGGACCACTAGACACCAGGGAACTATATAGGGGAGGGAGGACCACTAGACACCAGGGAACTTTTTAAGGTAGGAAGGTGGCCAGTAGACATTGAGGTTGGCCCGTGACTTGGTCCCAGTGTATAATTTCAGCTCACTTTGTATTTGATTGACACCTTTTGATGTCAAAGGTGCAGACAGAAATAAAGAACATATATCGGGCCCTAGGCAATCTAACTGCGGATTCATCTTAAGCCCCGAACCCTCGGCTATCTGGATCTGGTAACGCTCAGTGACACGGCCTGAGGAACAAGCATTCCATGACCCATCTTCTTACCTGCGATAACAAGCGACGGTACACGACGGGCGTGAACTAGAGTTCAAATGATCGCAGCACTTTACATGTCTGGGATCTAAGATCCAATCTGCTGTGATGGTCGTCATCGTTGCGCATTGCACAGTGTTGTTTGCCTTATCGCGCACACTTACCCACGTTGTGAGAGTGCTTAAAGAGAACCTGAGGCGGAATACTGAAATCTTAATGAGACCCAGAGGCATGTCATTTGCACAGTGACATGCCTCTGTGTCTCTCTATTGCTGCCCCCCCCCCCCCCCCCGAGCTCTGCTGTCCCCCCAGAAAATAGACTGTCAATAATATTTCCAGCATCGCCTCCCCCAGATTGTAGCTTCTCCAATCAGAAGCTAAGCAGCGACCCAGGATTACTTCCTGGGTCGTAGCTTAGCTTCTGATTGGAGGAAGCTAGTGAGGCGGAGAGCAGCAGGGGGGGGGGGGCAACGATCTGGGGGAAGCGTTGCTGGAAATATTGACAGGCTGAAAGGTAAACATCAGGTTAGCGACAAGCAGATTGTCTCTATCTTGCCGATCTTTTCAGGGGGGACAGCAGAGTGCCGGGGAGGGGGTCTGGCGATGCCAATAGAGCGACACAGAGGCATGTCGATTCCATTAAGATTTCAGTATTGCGCCTCAGGTTCTCTTTAAGAATGATGTGCAGGTACTCTGCATATGGGGATTTTTCATCTACTACACATTCTCCATGCACAATCTGAACCAGGTTTACGGATGATAGACAACACCTCCTGTATTCAATGTGCACAACATTCTCTGTGGATTCCCTGCAGCTCTGTGGGGAGTGCATATCCTGTAGATATATGTATAGTACAACTGTCTAACTTAATTTGTAGCCACCAACCCCAAATTTAACAAATAAAATGCACTTCATGGTGAGTACATACATTTGCATACACATTTTGCCTAAGCCTGCATCAATGCAGACATTTTTGTTTCTCAGGCTTTATTGTTGCTGCAGAGATGTTGTTATATGTAAACGATTCCCATGTACACATCAGATATACAGTCACCATCAGATATGATTTTAATAATACGGTGAGTGCTTTATTGCAGCAGCACACATAACTTGTTTTTTGATTTTGGTTTATTTTGTTTTGCGGACTTGGAATTCCAATTACATTATGAACACTTTTTCATATTTTCTCTTTTAATTACAGTTTAAATGTATTAGGATTCTGAGTCTGAGTGCATTTTTCCCCCTACTCCAGGGCCCAAAAATTACTCCAACTCCTCGACGCCCACTCCATCTCCTACTCCACAGCCCTGGTTATGCAATGTGAGCGCCTGCTGCGTGTTGCGCAGTGAGCGCCCCTGCTGCGTGTTGCGCAGTGAGCGCCCCTGCTGCGTGTTGCGCAGTGAGCGCCCCTGCTGCGTGTTGCGCAGTGAGCGCCCCTGCTGCGTGTTGCGCAGTGAGCGCCCCTGCTGCGTGTTGCGCAGTGAGCGCCCCTGCTGCGTGTTGCGCAGTGAGCGCCCCTGCTGCGTGTTGCGCAGGGAGCGCCCCTGCTGCGTGTTGCGCAGTGAGCGCCCCTGCTGCGTGTTGCGCAGGGAGCGCCCCTGCTGCGTGTTGCGCAGGGAGCGCCCCTGCTGCGTGTTGCGCAGGGAGCGCCCCTGCTGCGTGTTGCGCAGGGTGAGCGCCAATATGTGACACAGTGTAAGTGCTTGGCTAATGAAGACTCCTCCCTGTAAATACAAACCTTGGCCTGCAGGTACCAAAGCCATGGAGACTGGCTGAACTAAAGTGCTGCAATGACCGCACTCCCTTGCCGCACTGGCAGCACTCCTTATTCTTTAACCATTTAATTAATTAAGATGTTATGGAGCCCTGGGCAAGGTAGTAGATTTGGGGCTGACTTGAGGTCCTTTTGGTAAGCTGAAGTGGAGAGAGATCAAAAAAGGTGGCAGGTGGGCCCCTGGACACACCCACTAGGCCCCGAGCACCTGCCTGGGTTGCCTAGCGAATGATCCTGCTCTGCTTATGCCTGGTACACACACATGCAATTTTCCCCTCCGAAGGATCCATTTCCAGCGTATCCGATTTTCTTGCGATTAAAGGCTCAGCCACACTATAAGCGATTTTCTGAGCGCTTTGTGATTGATTAGCGCTTTCTGCACGCTTTTTAAAAATCTCTCCCATTTACCTTTAATAAAATCGCTGTAAAAATCGCCGCAATCGCGTACATGAAAAATCGCTGCGATTTTTACGCAATTTTTTTACTAAGATTTTAATGAAAGTGAATGGGATTTTTTTTTTTTTTTTTTTTTTTTTTTTTTTTAGTGCTAATCTATCACAAGCGCTCATAGTGTGGCTGATCCATAAGAAAGGGATTGGTGTTGTACAGTACTGATCTCCAGATCGATCATTTCCGATCTGCCTCCAATCGAGAAAGGGATCGAACGACAGGAAATGTCCCATCAATCTGATGGGCAAATTGCATGGTGTGTAACAGGCATGACTTGGAGATCCTCTCTAGCAAAGATGGCGTCGGGCCTAAAAGTTCTGCAGAGCTCTGACACAGAAGCCTCCATACACCATATACTCACTTTCCCCAGTCCTGATATTTTAATTACATAAGATTGCCTGGGGACGCTGCAGCGAAACTTCCCATAGAATAGACCCGGCCACCTCCAGCCTGATTGTTGCCTAACCGGCTGACCCCTCCTGCTTTTATGATGCTCTTTCTATAAGCAGCAACTGAAAGGGACTATTTTTAGCAGTGGATAATTGAGACGCTTGGAATGGAACAGTTGCAGGAATGTCCTGGCAGAGCTGTGTGGCTGGAATTTATCACACAGGGCTTGGCAATGCCCATTCTTCTGCTGGTATTTCTTCGTTGGTTGCTTATTGGTGGCCTATATTATCAGTTTGCTTTAACTATACAGATTTACACATTCTTCTCTCGCAATTATGCATTTAGGCTGATCCACCTTTCTGGACACACCCCTTTTCCCTGTTGCTACAGGTGATCTTTGTAAACAGTGAAACCATCTTATGCAACATCGACCCCTATTATGTGCAGCAGATTCGCCCCAGATTGCAAATATAGCAGCTTCCTCTTGTACATGCAGCTGCCTTGAGGTGTAGCATTAACTACAGCATTTATCATGTGATAAATGAATTGTGATATGCTCTGGCAACACGTTTCGGGGTTCTGTGCCTGCTTCCTCAGGCCGATTAAAGTGCCTAGAATCATTGAACACAAGGCGCTCAAGCACTAATAGAACATATACATATACTGTATACTTAAAACAATAACATAAAACTGCAAATGATAATTCAATTGTAACACAAGGGAAACATGTAAAAATTGCAGCAAAAGATACCATAAAATCGGAGACAAATACTATCAGAAAAATAAAAAAAGAACCTCTCTAAGATGTGCATAAATCTCTCTTTTATTAAGCAGTCCTCAAACACCCCCTCCCCATAAGTAGACACACCCCTCTTCCATATGATTTACAGTATGCATGGACCCTCTTCATCTTCCCGGCCTCCCCTCAGTGTACAAGTGTGTCCCCACTGCACAGGCACCAGTGGGGTTGTGCGTGTGCAGCAGCACGGAGCCACGCCTACTCAGAAAAAAAAGCTGTGCACAAGCGGCTCAGTGGTTCTGCACAGGAACGGGCCATACTTTGCACTGGCGCAGTGCAAAGGGGAGGGCAGCTTTTGGCATTCTAATGCTGGGTACACACTGAGATTTTCTGGCCGATTTACTGTCAGATCGATTAGAAAGCAAATCTGACCTGCTGTAAATGATTTTCGAACATTTTCCGATCGACTTCCTATTAAAGTGAACGGAAATCGATCGCAAAATGCTCGGAAATAGATCGGAAAGCAGTTCGGACATGTTGGAAATAATTGATCTGACAGTAAATCGGCCTAAAATCTCATAGTGTGTACCCAGCGTTAGACTTTAATGTGGAAGATTGTGTTTAGAGACTCCCAGCACAGTGCAGGAGGGACATAGACAGACCTGGGAAGCTTCTGGACCACCCAGAAGCTTCACCTACTGAGGTAAGTATCCACACTCCGGATTTATTGCAGGATTTGTATCGGCTGTAACAAAGGAATGTTTTTCTTTAAAGGTTGTTATGCTGTTGCTTCTCTTTTAGAGCAGAGAGGAATGTCTGAGTTCAGGTCTACTTTAAAGGGAACCTAAACCGAGAAGGATATGGATTTTTCCTTTAAGGCCTCTTTCAGAGTTTGACGTTGCGTTTGATGCGACGGTAAGGTCGCATAACGTGCCCCTAATGCAGCGCATTGAAAGACTATAACTTGGACGTTATAGTACATTCTTTAGCCCTGCGTTTGGTGTGCGGTTTCGTCGCACAGTGATGGAACGAAAACGGCGCATGCGTTACATTAAAAAAAGAAAACCTTACTGAGCATGTGCAACACACAACGCAGCAGATTTATTGCTAAACGTACAGCATGCAGCACTTTCTAATAACGCCTCACGTTACACACAACGTAATGTGTGCACTGCGAATGTTCCACGGACTTATTGCTGTGCGTTAGTCTGCGTTAAAACATTTTCTAACGTGCGACTTCAACGTTGCACTGTGAAAGAGGCCTTAAACCAGTTTATACCAGTTGCCTGACTGTCCTGCTGATCCTGTGTCTCTAATACTCTTAGCCACAGCCCCTGAACAAGCATGCAGATCAGGTGCTCTGACTGAAGTCAGACTGGATTAGCTGCATTCTTCTTTCAGGTGTGTGATTCAGCCACTACTGCAGCCAAAGAGATCAGCAGGACTGCCAAGCAACATCCATATCCCTCTCAGTTAAGGTTCCCTTTAGGCCACTTGAACAGTGCGACGTTAGTCGTACGTTAAAACATTCAACGCAGAATAACTCACTGCAATGAAAAATTAATGCCCTGTTCACGGTGCACACGCTGCCTTGGTGACTAACGTTGCACGTTAAGTGAAAGTGCTGCATGCTGTGCGTTATACAGGTTATTAGCTGCGTTAGACTGTTTGCACATGCTCAGTAATAACTTGGAAGCATACTTTTCATTACCTGTATGTTCTACTGTATGCGACGATAATGGGGCATTAAGTTGCGAAGCGACTTTTTTGAGGCGTTGCATTGTAATTTGCATTGCGACTTTAACGCCGCATCAAAACGCAACATCCTACTGTGAAAGACGCCTCAAGGTTGCAGGTGCACTTTGAGTCCAGTTGCGCTCCTAATATTAGTAGTGCAATGCAAGCCCCACATCATGGAAATCTGTGTGGCGACAGGGTCCTATGCATAGCGCCACCCCAAACGATTGCCTATAACATCAGCTCGAGTACAGCTAGCTTGGAATTGTCTGTGTATGTGTAGAATCTGCTCTTTAGTCAGAGGTGTCAGGTAGCATGAGAAAGGATTATGAGGAAACCGAGACCTGTCTGTACATAGACCTCTTATCACTTCCAATTTGCATAAACGAATATCCTTGACTCCCAGCCTGAAGCCATGTAGGAAGGTACATCTTGTCTGACGTTACTCTGTTGTTTCTGCCATTTACTGCGTATCTGGCACCCTAGCCTGGATTTCCACAGACTGCCTCACAGACTTCACACGCAAGAGTGATGCCATTTATTGGCTAAGTGTAAAGCTCCTGCTTCAGCTTCCCATGTGTTTTTTTTTTTTTTTTTTTTTTTTTATTCTTTTAATGCAAATGATAATGGGCAATGCACACAGCTTTCACATTGGTACTTTTTTAGGCTGCATCCATCAGCTCTTTGTTGCTTTTAGCATGCAAGGTGCTCCCTCAGCACAGAGCAGATCACCAGACTCAGTCCACCACCTCCCACTGCTGATAGATTTTTTTTATTTTTGTTTTTACTTGACCACTGCAATGGTCAGAGCAGCTAATTTGTAAACACAGGATGTTAACCCTATGCCTGCTTCCATGAAAGCAGGCTGTAAGCACACTGCACATGTATTGCAAGATTTGTATCATTTTTAACAAAGAAATGTTTTTCTTTAAAGGGTATTATGCTTTTGCTTATCGTTTAGATCAGAGAGAAAGTTCTGAGTTTGGGCCATTGCACACAAAAAACGCTAGCGGTTTTTAAAGCAGTTTTTCTAAGTGATTCTAGGCATGTTTAGAGCAATTTTCTAAACATGCCTAGTGTTTTGGGGGCATTTTTGTGTAGCAGATTTGATATTTTGTTACAGTACAGCTGTAACTGAACAGCTACTGTACCAAAAACGCTTGGAAAATCGCTCTGATCTAGCGCTTTTTAGAGCGGTTTTCCACTTTCCTTTACTTTGAGGCAGTCGTCTCAGAAAACCTGCAGGACCCGAGTTTGCTTTTGGGGAAAAAACGAACCGCTCTGGTGTGCACCAGCCCATTCACTTTCATTAGCCAAGCGGTTTTCCCCCCGCAAGCGTTTAAAAACACTCGGAACCGCTCTTGGTGTGCACCAGCCCTTCAGGTCTGCTTTAAATGAAACTCCAGACAAGACTTGCTGCTGTTTGCTGTGGAAGGGGTTTGGAGAGTCTCTCAAGTAGAGACAGACAGCAATAAAATCCAGACAGGTGCTCTCCTTTTTTTGTCCTGTACAGAAACTGTGAGCGTTATCTGGAGTTTCTGTCAGTTATCCGGTCTCTGCTGATGTCTTGCACAATCCAGAGGTCTGCAGCTACAGTATAGGCTCAAGTAATAGACACCTAGGGATGCTGACGTCAATTTTATGGAGAAGTCTGTTATACAATAGTGCTAAGCCAAGCCCAAACTACACACACACATCTACGCACATAGCGGCCTTTGTCTGCTGAGGCAGTTGTTAATACATTAACCAGTGCATGCCCACTTCTGGAAAGCAGCTTCTATCTGAACAGGGATGAGTATGTAGTTGAAAGTGATAATTAAAGCAGGAATTATTGGAAGAGCAGTGAGTTTACAGTACAGCAGGCACCGAGTCTCCTGAACCTGCCACACTTGCATGTTTATAGATCTGTCACAGGCAGAATGCAGCAGCTGCTACCTGCCAGAGTACAAAGGGCCCAGTGTACTGTACCTCATACAGTGGTTTTCAGTTTATAGTCTTGTACACACATGCATGCGCTAGATGGTTCTTGTTCGGCGCCGCCTCTGGAGAGAATTATAACGCGTACATCGGCAGTGGCATAGCTAGAGATTATGGGGCCCTATAGCAAAACTTTCATGGGGCCATAAGATGTAGGCACTCTTGAGCAATGCCACTTGCCCCTACCCCAGTGATCTGCAAACTCTGCTCTCCAGCTGTTAAACTACAAGTCCCACAATGCATTTGCCTTTATAAATCATGACTGTGGCTGTCTCCCGCAATGCATTGTGCAACTTGTAGTTCCTTAACAGCTGGAGAGCCAAGTTTGCAGATCACTGCCCTACCCTATGAAATGAGTTGATTTGGCACAGTGTTCTCCCCAGGCTTTTTTAGCTGGGTGCTCCACCCGGCTAGTTTTGGTGAGCACCCGGCAGTCATTGGCTCACCTCCTCCTATTCTGTAAGCAGAGTTGTGTAGAGAAGCACCGGCCCTGCATTCTCTCATCTCGCCCCACACTGCTACTTTTTCGTGCCACCTGGCTGGAAAAAAATTTCTGGGGAGAACCCTGGGGCAATTTCCATTTCCGCGCAATCTACACTTCACATAGTCCATGGCACTAAGGCTATGTTTCCACTATAATGTGAAATTTTCACGTCCAAAAAATCGTATAAGATTTTTCTGATTGCTGAAAAATTGCGTGTAAATTTGTATGCATTTTATGCGGATTTTCGAAATTCGCCTTAGTCAAATATAACATAATCTGCCTAGTAACAGCTTAGTCATGACTGCTGACAACTTCCTGTTAACCATAGATCTAATGTTAATTTTTGTGCAAATAACGCGAAAATTTGCATTATGCAAAGCATTGTACACGAATCGTACGCGATGTCCCTAGCTGTTTCCCTAAAATGATCAATTTAACCAAGGACCTAAACAGATAAGTAGAATACCACTTCTTCATGCGGTTCATGTGGTGGACTCGGGTGCTTGTCGCAGTCAGTTCATTGTACCCCATTATTATTATTATCATTATTATTATTATTATTATTATTGATTTATAAAGCGCCAACATATTCCGTGGCGCTGTACAAAGTAAGAAACAAGCATGAGGTACATAATAATACAGACAATGGTGTACACTAATATACAAGATACATAATTAGTGACAAAATACAAAAAATGATACAGCATACAGAACACAAAATACAGAATTGGTAGTGGCAGTGATAAAAGTAACATGATGAATAAAATGTATAATGTTTTCCAAGACACAAAAGGGGGAGAGAGCCCTGCCCTTGCGAGCTTACAAATCTAAAGATTGTAACTTTGGAACTTTAGCAATGATACGTTGTTAATGAATGAAAGTGAAACAAGTATTTTAAGTTTTTCTTGAAGCTGTTAATTAAGAAATATGCTTCACTTAATTCTCCCCCTGACTCATTCACATAGCGCAAGTCTGAGTGATTCAAACTTCTGCAAACGATCACTTTTGATGGCCGGGAAAATTTAGAAGGCATTGATTAAAAATGATGGTATGCTATGAAGTTCCCATGTTGCTATATCCCATAATGCAGTGTGCAGGGAGTAAATTCTAGGTTTGTCTGAAATATAAAAGCAGTAACCCTGCCAGGGGAACAAACCACGTATGTTTTAGAATGTCCACAAGTAAATGGTTAATAAAATGCACCTTATATGGTGTAAAAAAAATAAAAATTAAAATTAAGCTACGCCCCTCTTCCATAAAATGGCACAGTGGTTATTTAGCCTTTGCAAGGCCTCTGGGAGTGACAGCAGCAGGTGTACTTCCATATATGGGAAGCAGAAGTGGTCTATGAGAGGCAAATCATTTTAGCTTGCGTGCTAATGACATGCAACTTGTATGCAATTTGGAATTGAGAACGGAGAAAGCAAAGAAATAGCAGCAGTGCAGTACCGGACACAGCACTGACATAGCAGCCTAGTGGAGAGCAGAGAAATAGCAGCAGGACAGGATCATACACCGCTCCGGCACAGCAGCCTAGTGGAGAGCAGAGAAATAGCAGCAGTGCAGTACCGGACACAGCACTGACATAGCAGCCTAGTGGAGAGCAGAGAAATAGCGGAGCAGCCTAGTGGAGAGCAGAGAAATAGCAGCAGTGCAGTACCGGACACAGCACTGACATAGCAGCCTAGTGGAGAGCAGAGAAATAGCGGTGCAGGATCATACACAGCTCCGGCACAGCAGCCTAGTGGAGAGCAGAGAAATGGCAGCAGGACAGGATCAGACACTGCTCTCCACTAGGCTGCTATGTCAGTGCTGAGGACTAGCAGCAGCACAGGATCAGACACAGCACTGACATAGCAGCCTAGTGGAGAGCAGAGAAATGGCAGCAGCACAGAATCAGACACAGCACTGTCATAGCAGCCTAGTGGAGAGCAGAGAAATGGCAGCAGCACAAGATCAGACACAGCTCTGGCATAGCAGCCTAGTGGAGAGCAGAGAAATAGCAGCAGGACAGGATCAGACACAGCTCTGACATAGCAGCCTAGTGGAGAGCAGAGAAATAGCAGCAGCACAGGATCAGACAGAGCTCTGGCATAGCAGCCTAGTGGAGAGCAGAGAAATAGCAGCAGGACAGGATCAGACACAGCTCCAGCATAGCAGCCTAGTGGAGAGCAGAGAAATGGCAGCAGCACAGGATCAGACACAGCTCTGACATAGCAGCCTAGTGGAGAGCAGAGAAATAGCAGCAGGACAGGATCAGACACAGCTCTGACATAGCAGCCTAGTGGAGAGCAGAGAAATAGCAGCAGGACAGGATCAGACACAGCTCTGACATAGCAGCCTAGTGGAGAGCAGAGAAATAGCGGTGCAGGATCCTACACAGCTCCAGCACAGCTGCCTAGTGGAGAGCAGAGAAATGGCAGCAGCACAGAATCAGACACAGCTCCGGCATAGCAGCCTAGTGGAGAGCAGAGAAATAGCAGCAGTACAGGATCAGACAGAGCTCTGGCATAGCAGCCTAGTGGAGAGCAGAGGACTAGCAGCACAGGATCAGACACAGCTCCAGCATAGCAGCCTAGTGGAGAGCAGAGGACTAGCAGCAGGACAGGATCCGACACAGCTCCAACATAGCAGCCTAATGGAGAGCAGAGAAATAGCAGCAGCACAGGATCAGACACAGCTCCAGCATAGCAGCCTAGTGGAGAGCAGAGAAGTGCAGGATCAGACACAGCTCCGGCACAGCAGCCTAGTGGAGAGCAGAGAAATAGCAGGTAAAGAGGTAAAAAGGAAATTTAAAAAAAAAAAAAAACTCCTCTAGCACTGCGTGCCAGTAGTAAGCATGATTTCTCCCATCATAATCCCCTTTATTTGCCACTTTTTTACATGACACCGACAGGGTAAGAGGATTTTTTTTTTCCTCTTTTGCTCATCTCTTCTTTTCCATTTCCTCAACACACTTTTCCTTTGTATTATAAAAAAATCTTATAGTTCCTCTTTAATAAGAATTCAGCTTCCTATTAGAATGGTAATGCATTGAATAGACAGTTTGTACTTTGCTGGAGGAAGTTTCACCATCCTCCGCTTCTAAGCCGCTTTACTGAAGGTGTCAATCTTCTGTGGCCTGTGATTATGGGAAAGTGCTGCAAGACGACTGAGAAGTGTTACACAGAGCACTGTTTCCACAGAACTCCGAGTCTTACAGAAGTGATCACTGTGACACCTGCAAATCCCTCCACACGTTCTGCACTGAGCCAGCCGTTTCACTGGTACATCTCTGTATCACTTCTTTCACAAGCTTTATCAGAGCATGGAAACAGCCATTCTTCCACTGATGAAAGCCAAAACAGCCTGAAACAACTATGTGCAAGTTGGGTTAAATGGCACGGTAACAGTAAAGCATATAAACCAGCAGTTCTGAATGCGCCTGGCATAAGGGAATTAACGTACGGCTCCTTCAGCTGATCTTAAGTAGTGTAGGATCATCCTTTTTAGCCCTGTGGAAGCAATGACCTGCAGTTATCGCCTGTATTTCCATTTTTCTGTTGTGTTTTTATGTAGAAAGCTAAGACTGTACTCCATGTTGCTTTCGGTGCGTTTGTAGGCCCCATTATGGTTCACTAGAACATTCCAGGTGCTTCTGATCCTCCCTTATGGCCCATACTCACAGGCTACAAAAGTGGCCTGTCGCCAGGTCCCTCCGCGTACACACGCGGAAGAGGGACCAGCGGTGCGACGGAAGCTGTCGCCGACGTTCCACCCCCCCCCCCTCTCGCCGGTAGCGCCGTCTTTTTGCAATTATGTTGCTGTCGCTAGTCCGCATGCTCACGCGGACTAGCGACAGTTGCAGTGGCAACTGTCGCCAGGCCATTGACCGCGTGTTGCGGCGACATTTGTAGCCCGTGAGTATCTTCAGCCTAAACAAACATACGGTCATTAACCTCTTGAGGACTGCAGTGCTAAACCCCCCTAGTGACCAGGCAATTTTTAGTAAAATAGGCCACTGCAGCTTTAAGGTTAAGCTGCAGGGCCGCACAACACAGCACACAAGTGATTCCCCCCCTCCCCCTTTTCTCTCTGTTGGTGGGGTCTGATCGCTCCCCCATGTTTGTTTGTTTTTTTTTTTTTTTTATAAATATTGTTGTTTCGTTTTTTTAAAAAACAAACAAACCCTGTTTCTTTAAATATCAACCCTCCCTCCCCACAGCCAGCCAATTATGGCGATCGGCTGTCATAGGCTTCTGCCTATGAGAGACGATCGCTCTCTTGTCCCCCAGGGGGACAGCCGTGTCACAAGGCTGCCCCCAGTGCAGCGCTGCTGCTGATCGCAGCGCTGCACAGAGTAAATAGACGGCGATCATGCCGTAAGTCTCCCGAGCGGCAATAGCCGCTCGGAGACTGAAGGTGGGGCGGAGCTCCGCCCCCCAAGCAGGAGATCTGCGCGCGATCTCCTGCAAAACAGAGTCCCAGGACTTTACTCCAATTGGCGTTAGGCAGTCCTGGGGCTGCCACCGCGGCCACGCCCGTCGGCGTGACACAGTCGGCAAAATGTTAAGTTACATGAGTTATGATAATTAAAATAGATTGGTAAGCTAATCTCTTACCCACCCTGTTTTAAAAGAACAGGCAAATGTTTGTGATTTCATGAGGGCAGCCATCGTTTTGGTTGAAAGGAGGTGACAGGGAGCATGAGACACAGGGGGAGATTTATCAACGCATTACCGACAGTTTTTTCTTCTTTATCTGTTCTAACCAGCAGGGAGAACAGTTCTGCATAAGAACCTTCTTAAATCCTAGGTAATAGTGGCAGTTTAGTGTGAATTTCTAGAGCTGCACTACATCCCTAAACTGCTGCAGATTAAGAAGTGCTTGATAGCAGTTCTACAGATGTAGAACTGCAGGGTAGACATGATTGTAGAGTGCAGGCTAGACATGATTTGTGATGTGCTCCTCCCCTGCTGAATTCCTCCTCAGAGCCTGCTGCTATCAATACAGCAGGTGTGCTGGTTACCTCAGCAACAGCAATTCCCCTCACACACTGCACTGTCTGAGAGACCTTCCTAGCTCCTCCTATTATACAACAGTTTTAGAAGGAATCTGCACTATGGCCCAGTGCACACCGAGCGGTTTTTGGAGCGATCCGCCGGCCGCATCCGCCTATAAAAACGCTTGTCTAATGTATTGCAATGGGATGGTGCACACCGGCGGTTTGCGGTTTTTGCCAAGCCGCAAACGCGCCTCCTGCTGCGCGTTTGCGGTTTTCGGAAGCGTTTCGTCCTCAATGTAAAGTATAGGAAAAACGCAAACCGCTCTGAAAAACGCTAAATCAGAGCGGTTTGCCAGGCATTTTTGTTACAGTAGCTGTTCAGTAACAGCTTTTACTGTAACAATGTGTGTAATCTGCTACACAAAAACGCACCCAAAACCGCTAGGTATGTTTAGAAAACCTCTCTAAACATACCTAGAATCGCTCTGAAATCAGCTCCCAAAACCACTAGCGTATTGCGGATCTGCTAGCGGTTTTGGTGTGCACTGGGCCTTAGTAATGATTTAAGATGCCTGAGACAGTTCTGCATGGATTTCTAAAAACCTACTAATATTTAGTCTCCGACACTCTTGATACATCTGGCACATTGTTCCAACTGCCCTGGGTCCTGATCACCCCTCCCAGTTGCTAAGTAACGAGAACATCAGAAATCCCATCTGCTTTGCACAGTATCAGGGGGAAAATGCCCGGGCAGTTTTCTTTGGGGCTGAGCTTAGCTTCTGTGCAGCTAAAAATGAGGCTTGGGTAAGAAAACCAAAGTTCTGATACTGTGAAGCTGTTAAAGAAACGCCAAGCCTTTTCAGTGCTGCTGAGTAGATTTTTAGTCGGGAGGTTCACTTTAACAATCCTGTAATCTGGAACTTGAAGTGAGACACCTATTGAGGCTAATATTTTATTTCCTTTTAGGCAATGCATATTGCCTGGCTGTTCTGCTGATTGTCTGCCTCTAATACGTTTAGTCCTAGACCCGGAACAAACCTGCAAATCAGATGTTTTGACAGCAATCTGACAAGAATATCTGCATGCTTGTTTCAAGTCTTTGATTCTGACACTACTGACCAGAGAGATCAGCAGGACTGCCAGGAAACCGTTCTTGTTTAAAAGCAAATATGTATGTCAGCCTCCAGATGTCTCTTACCTCAGGTTCCTTTTAAAGTAGAACTCAGAGGTAAAATAAAATGTCCTTTTAAGGGGAATCCCCATACATTGCATTGACTCTTCACAGGTCATGTGATCCTGCTCTGCCTAGTAAAACCCATCAGCCTCTCACCTTCACCCCACACGTCATGATGCAGGTAGGACAAGTGCAAGTAATTCTAAGCTGATGCAAATGTTATAATTGTAAGCAAATCCATGCAGCTTGAAAATGAACCAATCCTATTGGTCCATTTTCAAGCTTATTGACCATCCCTAGTTACAAGGTAAAAGACCAATGGCACTAATGGACAATGTGCTGCACTATCTTGCATTAATTTTCATCTAAACCCCCCTGTTGTAAAATCTTTCCTCTCCCTGATTTACATTTTGACATTTATCACATGGTGACATTTTTACTGCTGGCAGGTGATGTCACTGGAAGCTGTGTGATGTCAGTACCTCAATTCTGTGAGGCGCTGAAATCACACTGTGGAAGGGGTTTCACCACAATATCAGCCATACAGACCTCCCTGATGACCTATTTGAGAAAAGGATAAGATTTCTCATGGGAAAGGGGGCATCAGCTACTGATTGGGATGAAGTTCAATTCTTGGTTACAGTTTCTCTTTAAGTTCGGCTCTCTAGCGCTCACTTCTTGTGGCAGAAATACTCATTGCAAGCAAGTTTATTTTACAAACTATCGCACATGTGCACTGCAATGCGAATACAAAAAAGATTAAAAATAGTTGCGGCACCATTGACTTGCATGGCTTCCAGTTACCGCGGATGTTGACCCATAACGCGCTGATGCTTTTGTGTCTGATGCAATACTTCTGGCGCATTGCACTGCTTCGCATCATATATGAAATGTCCCGTAGACTTTCATTGCTTTAGTGTTACCCTGCTACAAAAACGGGTAACGCAACACAATGGAAACGCACTGGTGTGAAAGTGGCCTAACTGTAGTTCCCTCCTGGGTATGCTTTATTGGGCACCTGGAGTCCCTTGGCTGTGATTTGCAGGCTCTTGTGCACCGTTTACTCTTCTGTATGTTTGTCTTATAGAAGTGAGGTGTGGAGCGGCTGCAGCTCTCCAGCTGTTGTTGCTGGTCAGACATGCAGCGACTTATTCCACAACAGCTGGGGAGCGACCGCCGCCTGTCTTCTAGAGAACTATTAAGTTTAAGGATAAGATGCTCCCCGTCTGCTGCTGTGGGAACGCTGCCTGTCCGAGGTAACGTCTGCATGGAAACAAGCAGATTCCTCATAGCGCAGCCTCTGATTACAAGCCTACCTGAAGGCAAATGTGAGAAGAAATGGGAGGTGGGCCTTTTAGCCATGCTTGAAGCTGTTGATTCTTGCTGTGAAGCATCATGTGACTGGACAGACAAGCAGATGGGATATACGTGTGGTAATGGCTCCTTACGTTTTATCCATGTGGAATTTATACCCCTAGACGTGTAATGATTTTGGTGGATGAGGCAGCTGTCTTGCATATGGGGGCTTCCTGCAAACACTGATAGACCTATATCGCACCGGAGGATGAGCGGTGAAACCTACCATTACACCATGGGCAAGAGCTGGCCATTCATCACTCTATGTATGGGCAGATCCACCATTAGATAAATCCCTCTGTGATGGAATCTGATTAGAGATGGATCTATTGCCCACACACAGTGCAGCGGCTGCATGAAATCTATTGGAAATTGTCCTTGCGCTGCTGTTACCTCCCGGGATCCCATTTCTGTGCTCAGTGTTTGTTTCACCTCTCTACCGACATGACTCCTGGTGTCTGTCACCACAGAGCACCAGTACCACATGACTTGGCACATGTTGTGATGTCACACATGCGCCAGTACCACGTGATGTTCTCCTAGTGATGGCAATTAGGAGGCCAGGCGTCTCTCCAGCAGAGAGATGAGACTTTAAACTGAGCATGGAAACGGGGGACACTTTAAACATGGACCTCTGCTGGTTGTCACAGTATCAAACGATTTTACCACCACAAACCTGGTCCAGCCCTTGTGAAGCAGATTTTTCTGCCATTCCCCATCAATGCATTCAACTAATTTCAGCCAGAAATTGATCAAAATATTGATTGGGCAGCTGTTGCAGCACAGATTTTCTTACATTCTGCTAAACTGATCGAATCAGGTCAATTGGGCTGCAATTTCAAGGGATTAAGACCTCTTTTCCATGGACTGTTGATAGGCAGTGAAATGCCTCTCAAACTCTCTCAACTGCTCACAGCTGCCTGGTAACTGTTTGCTGAGCACACAGCTCAACAGTCCGTGGAAAAGAGGTCTTATAGGCACGCTAAGGCCCAGTGCACAACAAAAACCTCTAGCAGATCCGCAAAACGCTAGAGGTTTTTGAAGGAGATTTCAGAGCGATTCTAGGCATGTTTAAAGACTTTTCTGAACATGCCTAGCGTTTTTTGGGGCATTTTTGTGTAGCAGATTACAAATATAGTTACAGTAAAGCTGTTACTGAACAGCTTCTGTAACAAACGTCTGGAAAACTGCTCTGATCTAGCGTTTTTCCACCGTCTCAGAAATCTAAAAATTTCTGCAGCCCCCGAGTTTGCGCTTGTGGAAAAAACTAACCTCTCTGGTGTGCACCATCCCATTCACTTTCATTAGCCAAGCGGTTTTCCCCCTGCAAGCATTTTAAAAAAACTCTTCAGAACCGCTCTGGTGTGCACCAGCCCAAAGGGTGTGCATATGCGTTCTTATTTGATTGGCCAACAGTCATTGGCCAATTAAAATTGGATGATTGGAATTGTGTACAAACCCTAAAGCTGAATTCAAACGGATGAGAACTATTACCTGCAGGGCTTCGGAGTCCATCCCTTGTGTGACAGTTTGGGGCTTAAGCAAAGTACACACTTTCAATTATGATTGGCCATTCACTGACCACTTTTACTACCTCCATGTAGTATGAGGTGCAACAGATATTGAGGACTATGAGCAAATTGTGTAGGTAACCCATCATACTTCATGGAGATGGTAAAATTAGTCAGTGATTGACCAATCATAATTGTAAGCGTGTACCAGGCCTTATGTACAGACTTGTTGCTAGGGACTAGCGGCACATCTGTTTCTATGGTGCCAAGTGGTGGGACGACCCACAGTGGATTGGTTTCCAATGGGCAGGGTGAGCTGGGGAAGATGTCAGACGTTGCTACGGTAATGGCAGGAATAAGGGGGGGGGGGGTGGAAGGAGTGAATGTATCCTGTAGACATATTTAATTAATGGCTTACGTAAATAAGAACCTTTAGGGAAATTACTCTTAATTGCAATTAACAGTCACATTTCCTAATAGATTTGCGTTAAATTACAGCTCTCTGTCTGCTTATCTGCAGCAGACACCAGCAATGGTCTCCAGCTTGCACAGTGATGGATGTGGAAAGCAAGAGGACAGGGTCTCTTTCCCAAGACACTTAGCAGCCATGTGCTAATTGAGTCTTATCTGGCTGTTTGCAGGACCTGTAAAGAGGGGAGATGGGCTTTTAATGATCTCAGCAGGTGGTCGTCTGATGAGCATGTCTGAGCTGTCCCCCATGTGCTGGCTGCAGCTATGGCACACCCTGGAATGACAGTGACCACACACTGTACTGTGACATCCAGCCTGGCCACTGAAACAAAGGCTGCTGTGTTTCCAATCTGACACCCTGCTAATGGCGATAACCCCTCCAGCACAGATTGCATCAGGACAGAAGTGGGGTGTGTGTGTGTGTCCTGATTTCCACAGATATGATCATCTGTTGCAATGATCCTTTCTGCTCATTTTTATTTTAGATTCACAGATGCCAGCTTTCCAGGGTATGTAAATTTCCTTTTTGGACCTGAACTCTTGCACAGGACAGAACAAAAACAAGAGAAATGCACCCTGTATGCATTTAGAGAGTTTAGCCTGTCTAATTCCCCCTCATCTGTGACAAATCACAACTGTAATTTGATCTCTCAGCTGTCATCTGGCTGCTGCAGAAGAGCAGCTAATTTGTAAACACAGGATGTTAACCCTATGTCTGCTTCCATGAAAGCAGGAAGTAGACAACAAGGTTATGTCGTTCTTTATCTTTTAGAGCAGATAGGAAGTTCTGAGTGCAGGTCTACTTAAAGAGACTCAGAGATGACAAAAGGGGCTTCCTCCAGCCCCATAAGCATAGATGCGTCCCTCGCTATCCTCCCAAGTGCCTCCGTTAAGCCGCAATCTTCTCCGGCATTTGGCTCGGTGTCGTCAGCAGGGGGGCGTTCTGCGCATGCGCAGAAGAACCCGCAGGGGGTGACTGCGACTGGAGGATTGCGGGAGGACCACGAGGGTCGCATCTGTGCTTATGGGGCTGGATGTGGCACCGGCTAAGTAAAAAGGGCTCCTTTTGTCATCTCTGAGTCTTTTTAAAGGCAAGGTTGTACATGAGTTCACAAGTAGAAACGCAGCATTGCATAGTGTGAACGTACTGCTCATACAGATGTATCGGCATACTCTCATCTCTGCGTTGTAATGAACCTCCTACAGTGTGTGTGTGGGAATTCCTATGTAATGTGGTTGATTTATTATTTCAGCTGTCACTTAGGAGCGTGCGTAAGTAACCAGCGCATGCTGCGTGTAACGTGCGCATAACTCGCGCTTCTCTCATTAAGCTGCGCTGCTGAATCAAACCCCATTGTTTAGTTTCTGCATGCATTTATGCAGCTCTTTAGGAAAGCATTGTATGCGATTTGCATGCAGTATGAAAATAAGCAACAACAAAAAAGTACATTTTAAAAGGTGCATTGAGAATCGGAGAGCTGCGATTTACTGTGTGGCCCATTGATTTTCATGAAATGTGATTTTGAATGTATTTTTACTAAAGAGTATGCTCCAGCCTTAAAAGCTTTAGTGTTTATACTAATAAAAAGGATATATATAGCAAAAAACTGAAGAAACTTGAAGAGTTTATATGCAAAAATACAAAAGATTTTTATTGAAGACAACACTTGTGCAAAAATATTCATAAAAAGTTAAAAGCTTTAGTGCACAGCTCCCTTGTATTTCTTGAATCATCTGGTGCATTGTGTGATCAGATCTGCCTGTGTATGGGGGGGTCGGGCAGACCATCTGGCAGATACAGTTTATTGCTTGTCCCCTTCAGTCCTGGCATCGGTGTGACTGGTGCATTGTGTGATCAGATCTGGCTGTGTATGGGGGGGGGGGGGGTCGGGCAGACCATCTGGCAGGTACAGTTTATTGCTTGTCCCCTTCAGTCCTGGCATCGGTGTATTTGGTGCATTGTGTGATCAGATCTGGCTGTGTATGGGGGGGTCGGGCAGAATATCCGGCAGGTACAGTTTATTGCTTGTCCCCTTCAGTCCTGGCATCGGTGTGACTGGTGCATTGTGTGATCAGATCTGGCTGTGTATGCGGGGGTCGGGCAGACCATCTGGCAGGTACCGTTTATTGCTTGTCCCCTTCAGTCCTGGCATTGGTGTGACTGGTGCATTGTGTGATCAGATCTGGCTGTGTATGGGGGGGTCGGGCAGACCATCCGGCAGGTACAGTTTATTGCTTGTCCCCTTCTGTCCTGGCATCGGTGTGACTGGTGCATTGTGTGATCAGATCTGGCTGTGTATGGGGGGTTGGGCAGACCACCCGACAGGTACAATTTACTTGTCTCCTTCAGTCCTGGCATTGGTGTGATAGCTGCCTGATAAGATAACGAGCCATTGATGGTGTCACAGAGGATTCAGTTCCTGCAGTTGGTTTAGAAGCCGCCCACACTTGTCCTTTTAGTGGCGTTGATAAACGTGGTTGTGTAACTCTTCCCATAGTGTTCCATTCCAGGAACACAGCAGCGCTGATGCAACTACAAGTGCTAATGAGCAGGTGGAAGTGGAACTAAAGTTCAATAACCAAACTAATCTCCAGTCAGGCAACTTTTTTTTTTTTTTACACTAAAAATAGTTCAATTCTTGGTTACGGTTTCTCTAAGTGCTCGTGGCATTATGGGTTTCTGTACATCTGAAGCACCTGTATAGGAGAATGCATAGTTTAAGGGCTCTTTCACACTTAGACGTTGCGTTTGATGCAACGTTATGGTAGCATAACGTGCCCGTAACGCAACGCATGTTAGCTTTGAAGTTGGACGTTACATTGAACTGCGTTATGCGTCTCTTGATACGTACTTTTTGACCAATGCTGATCGAACGAAAACGGCGCATGTGGCACATTTAAAAAAAAAAAACACAAAACATTACTGACCATGTGCAAACATTCTAACGCAGGGAAATAAGAGTATAACGCACAGCATGCTGCACTTTCATTTAACGTGCTGCGTTCTACTCCAACGCAACGTGGGCACTGTGAACAGCCCATTGATTTTACATTGCTGTGAGTTGTTCTGCGTTACAGGCTGCTGTGAAAGCAGCCTTAAAGGGATACGGTAGGGGGGGCGGGGGAAAATGAGCTGAACTTACCCGGGGCTTCTAATGGTCCCCCGCAGACATCCTGTGCCCGCGCAGCCACTCACCGATGCTCCGGCCCCGCCTCCGGTTCACTTCTGGAATTTCTGACTTTAAAGTCAGAAAACCACTGCGCCTGCGTTGCCATGTCCTCACTCCCGCTGATGTCACCAGGAGTGTACTGCGCTGACACAGACCATACTGGGCCTGCGCTGTGCGCTCTTGATGACATCAGTGGGATCGAGGACACGGCAACGCAGGCGCAGTGGTTTTCAGACTTTAAAGTCTGAAATTCCAGAAGTAAACCGGAGGCGGGGCCGGAGCATCGGTGAGTGGCTGCGCCAACACAGGATGTCTGCGGGGGACCGTTAGAAGCCCCGGGTAAGTTCAACTCCTTTTCCCCTGACCCCCCTACAGTATCCCTTTAAGCAAACTTGTATAAAAATAATGGTCAAGATGCTAATTATCATTGCTCACATGCACATTTTATTCAATTGTATGCCGTGTGGAATCGGGCCAATCAGAATCAGCAGGAAGTGTTTCCGTTGGTTCTGCTTCAAGCTGCATGCAGTTTGCATTAAATTAGCATGCAAATTGGGAAAGAAAAAAATCGCTATTACTGACCTGTGTTCCAGGGGGTGATGAGACAATATGTCTAGTAGGGATAGCCAATGAGATGCAAATTGCTTGATGCAGGATTATGCAAAGGTATGCAAATTTATGCAGCTTGAAAATGGACCTTTCAGCCTCTTTTCCACAAACTGTTTGCAGGCAGTGAAATGCCTCTCAAACTTTCACAACTGCTTGCTGCTGCCTGGTAACTGCTTGCTGCTGCCTGGTAACTGCTTGCTGCTGCCTGGTAACTGCTTGCTGCTGCCTGGTAACTGCTTGCTGCTGCCTGGTAACTGCTTGCTGCTGCCTGGTAACTGCTTGCTGCGCACACAGCTCAACAGTTCGTGGAAAAGAGGCCTTAAGGTGGCCATACATCAGGCGACTTGGCCGGCTGATAGACCATCCAATCCGATGATTATAATCAAATCTGATGAAAATTGGTGCTGCTTAAGTGCATGCCCGATCGATGATGCAACTCATTTTGGGCTGAGCATTTCAATTGGACAAGCTGCTTGATGTCGGGCCATTGTGGTTGATCAGGTGTGTAGCGGTAATGGCAAGCGATATTGGGACGAACGACAAACACAACAAACCTCAGGCGCTGTTTCCCTGGTGTTTAAACGTCCATGTAAGGCCCAGTGCACACCAAAACCGCTAGCAGATCCGCAAAACGCTAGAGGTTTTTGAAGCAGATTTCAGAGCGATTCTAGACATGTTTAGAGACGTTTTCTAAACATGCCAAGAGTTTTTTGCAGCGTTTTTGTGTAGCAGATTACAAATATTGTTACAGTAAAGCTGTTACTGAACAGCTTCTGTAACAAAAACGCCTGATGTAGCGTTTTTCAGAGCGGTTTGAGATTTTCCTATACTTTACATTGAGGCAGAAACGCTTCTGCAAACCGCAAAAATGCTTCAGAAGCCACGTTTGCGGTTTGCTAAAAACCTCAAACCGCCGGTGTGCACCATCCCCTTGAGATGCATTAGCACAGCGTTTTCACAGGCGGCAGCGGTTTTGATAACGCTACCGAAACCGACTGGTGTGCACCAGCCCTATGTGTGTAGTTATATACTACCTGTCCTGTGTCGCGGTGCCCATCCGTCTTCCGAATGTCCCGCTCTTCTTCTATCAGCCCCATACACGACACCAGCGCATACCACGTGAAGCGCGTGTGACTGTACGCAGGTGGTGCCTCAGCAGCATGTATAGGGCTAATGGAGGCCCTGGAGATTTGGAAGACAGATGGGTACCGCGACACAGGACAGGTAATGTATAAATGCACACATAGGCCTAGTGCACACCAGAGAGGTTCTGCTGCGGTTTGCGATCCGCTTGCGGGTGCGGATCCGCTAGGGTAATGTATTTCAATGGGCTGCTGCACACCAGAGCGGGAGGCGTTTTGCAGAAACGCATACTCCCGGGCTGCTGCAGATTTTGGATTGCGGAGGCGTTTCTGCCTCAATGTAAAGTATAGGAAAAACGCGAAGCGCTCTGAAAAACGGCACTTCAGAGCGGTTTGCCAGGCGGTTTTTGTTACAGTAGCTGTTCAGTAACAGCTTTACTGTAACAATACATGAAATCTACTACACCAAAACCACTACACAAAACCGCAAAATGCTAGCTGAAACGCTACAGAAAAAGAAAAAGCGTTTCAAAATCTGCTAGCATTTTGCGGATCTGCTAGCGGTTTTTGGTGTGCACCAGGCCATACATGCAGTGCACATTTATACACCAAGGAAACAGCTGCAAGGAGGCGGACTTGGCAATACCGCCAAGTTAATAGTGCTTCCAGTATGTATGGGTTTGTAATGTAATTTGATGCTTTTCTGAACACATCTGCCTCTGAAGAAGCGCACTGTGAGCCGCGATACGCATGTCAGGCATTTATTAACAGCTGAATTGATGAACAAAAAATATATTTGTATCTGTACACAATATTTTTATTGTACTGTAATAAATTAACTCTGTTTAGTGCCAGTTAAGTTATGTTATAAACACTATTTTGTTCTGCTAACCCTATTTGTAGGTTGTGCATACAGCAGGTTTGTTTGGTTATTATTTGCATTTCCTTGACGATCCCTGCCAGGGAGTAATGTCAGCATGTGGGCAGATGGTGCAGAGCCAGCTAGTGGATCCGGATCGATTTCGGTGCGACCAGTGCTGATAAGTGTGTTTGCAGAGAACTCAACAATGTGAGATACTCCACTATACCAGTGATCTGCAATCTTGGCTCTCCAGCTGTTAGGCTAGTTACACACCAGGACGTTGCGTTTAGGGGACGTTATAGGGCACATAACGTGCCCCTAACGCAACGCCTGGTGCTTTCTGGTGTGGACGTCGGAGTAAGCCACGTTGTGCAGCTCTCTGGCGTCCCTGATGCGTACTCTTGGACGCATGCGGCATCACGTGGTCCCGCCCGGCTAATCTCCGCACAGAGCGGCCGCTCCAGGAAGTAAACCCTGCACGTCACTGAGTGCAGTGAATATTAATTAGCCATGTGCCTGGCCGCTCTCCGCTCCTCCCCAACATGACTGAGCATGTGCAAACAGTCTAACGCGGCTTAGCCACGGAGAACGTACAGCATGCAGCACTTTGCTGCGCTACAATGTAACGCAACGTGGGCAGTGTGAACAGCCCACTTGTGTTACATTGCTGTGCGTTGGGGGAGCGTTACAGGCTGCACTAACGTGCGCCTGTAACGTCCCTGTGTGGAAGCAGCCTAAAGGAACTAAAAGTCCCACAATGCATTGCAGGAGTCAGACAGCCACAGTCATGATTCATAAAGGCAAATGCATTGTTGGACTTGTAGTTCCTTAACAGCTGGAGAGCCAAGTTTGCAGATCACTGCAGTATACTAATGTGAGTCAGCCAAGTGGTGTCCATAGCCCTCCCACAGTACCTATAGGAAAGGTTGTGATGAAGCAGACACCCGCACGCTGTCTTGTGGCCACTTCTAGAGATAGTCAATGAGATGCAAATCATTACTGCTTGCATACAAATTGTATGAAACGTGGACTGGACCACTGAAAAGCTATTTCAGTAATTTTCAGGTTTGTTTTTCCCCTGAAACTAAATGCCCTGGCTGTCTATCGCTTACACTTCAGTTCTGCTCTAATCCCTTCTGAGCAGGGTGTAGCAGTATTCTCCTTGCAGGGGCTCATTCAGGCGAACATAACAGCAGCCATTCCCATCGACTGCACACTGCGTACCGCCAGTCTCTGCTACGCCTTCATTCCTGGAACTGCATTGTGTTTCTGAGGGCCGGGCGAAACCATACTACAAATGCAGGAATACAGGCCAACACCACGCACGTTCAGACGTCCGCTGCCCTTCACAGGACAACTGAAGCCAAAGGGATATGGAGGCTGTCATATTTATCTCCTTTTAGGCAATACCAGTTGCCTGGCTATCCTGCTGATCCTCTGCCTCAATACTTTCAAGCATAGACTGTGAACAAACATGCAGCAGATCAGGTGTTTCCGACATTATTGTCAGATCTGACAAGATTAGCTGCATGCTTGTTTCTGGTGTTATTCAGACACTACTGCAGCCAAATACACCAGCAGGGCTGCCAGGCAACTGAAAGGAAATAAATATGGCAGCCTCCTTATTTTTCTCACTTTAGTTGTCCTTTAATTTAAAGGACAGGTCCGAGGAGATTTAAAAAAAAATAAAAAATAAAAAATGACTACTTACCCGAGGTTTCCTCCAGCCCCTGGCAGCCGATTATGTCCCTCGCCACAGCTCCAGGGTCCCCTGCATTGGAAATGCTGACCTTGCCAGGTCGGCCTCTTATGCTCATGCACAGAAGATTGAGATCGGAATCTCCAACGGAGGGGATCCCAACTGCTTTGTTGCCATGCCTAATGAATTCTGTCCCCAAATGCCTGGGGGAAACTGTCCAATGTTCCCGGTGTTTACCCGTCTTATTTATCCGCCGCTCATTAGCCATGCACACACCGCCGACGTTCTACGTATGACATCACACACGTGGCGCGCGCTATGTGCTGGTGGCGTGTATAGGACTAGTGGTAGAGCGGCGGATTCGGAAGACAGATGAGCACCACGACACAGGACAGGTAATGCTGGACATTTATACACCGGGGAAACTGCGCTGGGGGTTTTGTCACGGTCGTCTCTATCGCTCGCCTTTACCGCCCGCCGCGCACCCAGTCGCCCACAACGGCCCAAAATCTTGCAGCATGCCCGAAATTTGTCGCATTGTCGATCGTGCATGCACTTGCGGCACTGATTTTCATCCGATACGATAATTATTAAATGGGAAGCTCAATCGGCCACCAAGTCGCTATATATATGGGTACCTTAAGGCCTGGTTTCCACTTGTGCGTTTTGTGTAAGATTTTTCTCTCAGAAAATTCGCATTGATTTTGCAACTAATGGTAGTGAATGGGGCTGTTTCCATGCAATGCAAATTTTTGTATGCGTTCATATGCGTGGAAAAATCTGAGGTCCTATATAATTTATTTGGACATCGCGTACGGTTCACGTACAATGCTTTTTATAGGCAATGTGACTTTTCGCGTTATTTCCCGGAAAGTTCGCATTAGATCCATGGTAACAGGAAGTTGTCAGCAGTCATGAGTAAGCCGTTACTAGGTAGATTATGTTATATTTAACTAATGCAAATTTTCACGTACAAAAATTCGCATAAAAACACGTAAAAATTTACATGCGAGTTTTCACCAATCAGAAAAATCTTATACGATTGTTTGCAGGCGAAAATGTTACGCTACAGTGGAAATAGTGATAGTGTTATAGCCCTCAGATGAATAAGCCCCTTCTTTCTCACCGCTCTCTGTGGCGACTGTGTTCCATTCTGGTGAACAGTAAATATTATGGATTAGGACAATTGACCATAAGCAGACCTGACTTCTCACACAGAGTCCCTCATAAAGGCAGTTCAGGGACAGTGTGTCAGTTGGGGTGTGTACACAAGCTCTATTGACTGTAATCAGCCATAGTTCTGTACGCTACAGGGGCCTCAGACAGGGCTGTGCTTATCACCTGGTCTTGTGTAAGGTTCCTGGAAGATGCTAGCGATGCTGTGAGCTACTGCTGTGTCGTGCCGGGCTCGCATGGATTTTTCCTGCTCTGTCCAGCTGTGGCCACCCTGTATCCAGCCTCCTAATGTGCGGTCATTACCTAGAAACAGTATGGGGCTGTTCTCAGGAAACCGCGGCTTTCAAAGATCCGAGCTTCCACGAATAACTGACGAGATGGACGGTTCCCCAGAATCTGGTCTGCTGCCAGGCTGTGACCATGTGACCCGTCCAGCCTGTAATAGATCACTCACAACACTGCTTCATGCTTCTGCTGTCCACACAAGATTTACCAACACACACCCTTCCACACATAACCAAATTTGTGTGCAATTTGTCTTTTGGTGAATTTGTGCTGCACACAGTGCCGGATTTTTACTTTTTACCGTCCAAGGCCAACTATACCGTCTGTTTGGTTGTTATGTATGTGTGCCCCAATGAGAATTCTACTTACTTTCCATCATTGGATGTCACAGACAATAACTATTTTAGTAATATGTGTATAGATTGTTTTCCTTAAGAACTTTTATGTTATGTTTGCCATCTCCTTAATGCTGGACCCATTGTGTCACCATGAGAGTTAAGGTACATACACACATCAGACTATAGTCTTTGGAAATTGAAAGATCACAGACCAATCTTACCACCCTTCATGTAGTATGAGAGCCATACCTACACAGTCTTTCCTATGGAGCTGAACTCCCCATCAGAAAAAAAAATCTTTGCAAGATGCTGCACACACAGATGATGTACACACTCAAAAGATCAGTAGCTGCAAAAGCTCTGTTCCTGCAAAAGATCCATTCCTGCAAATTGCAATGATAGTCTATGAGATCTGCAGATCATCATACACACATGATTTAACTGACATTCATCTGCAGATCAGATCCACCAGGATGGATTTTCAGATCTGCGGATGATTGCTTGATCTGCAGATGAATGTCAGTTTAATCATGTGTGTATGATCTGCAGATCTCATAGACTATCATTGCAATTTGCAGGAACGGATCTTTGGCAGGAACAGATCTTTTGCAGATACTGATCTTTTGTGTCTGTACAGCATCTGTGTGTGCAGCATCTTGCAAAGATTTTTTTTTCTGATGTGCAGTTCAGCTCCATAGAATAGACTGTGTAGGTATGGCTCTCATACTACATGAAGGGTGGTAAGATTGGTCTGTGATCTTTCATTTTCCAAAGACTATGGTCTGATGTGTGTATGAGCCTTTAGGCTGATGTGTACCTGCAGGATAGAGCTTAAAAGGTCTTGCAGGGACAACACAAGTACAGGACAGAGTTCAAAGGGTAAATCTGGCCTTGTAGATAGAGATGGCTGCATAGAACAGCTTTACTGCCCCTCACTGAGCCAAACCCTAAATTTCTGGTGCCCTAGGCCATGGCCTATCAGGCCTTGCCAGAAATCCGGCCTTGGCTGCACATCTAATGCAAGTCAATGGCATTGCATTTGATTTGCGTTTGATTTTTCAGATGCAAATTCTCTGCAGAAAAATTTTGGTTGGCATCTGTGCTTTTTTCCACTATGGAATGGTTATTCATTTATCAATGCAAATTGAAGGACAGGCAGAAAAAATGTAATTTATCACAATTAAATTGCAGCTGATATTTAAGTTGCATACAGTCTCATGTAGAGAAAGTTCAAGTGTGTGCAGAAGCGTTTAAGTAATAGGTCTTCTGTCATTAAGCTTCATGGATGGGACAATTGTATTGAGTCTCTCACTCAAAACTTGATCAATGATCTTGGATAAAAATCTAGTGCATTTAAACTGTACTTCAAATATTCAGTAGCAGTGTGCAACTAAAGGACAACTGAAGAGAAGAATATGGAGGCTGCCATATTTATTTCCTTTAAAAAAAATACCAGTTGCCTGGCAACCCTGCTGATCTATTTGGCTGCAGTAGTGTCACACCAGAAACAAGCATGCAGCTAATCTTGTCACATCTGACAATGTCAAAACAAATGATCTGCTGCATGCTTATTCAGGGGCTTTGACTAAACGTATTAGAGGCAGAGCATCAGCAGGATAGCTAGGCAACTGGTATTGCTTAAAATGAAGTAAATATGGCAGCCTCCATTTGACTCTTGCTTCAGCTGTCCTTTAAAAGGAAATAAACATGGCAGGCTCCATATTCTTCTTGCTTCAGTTGCCCTTTAAGGGCCTGGTAGCTTTGTATTGCAACAGTACAAAACTTGCAGTGTTGGAGGAACATTTCATACTAGTTCAGATTCTGTTAATCTGATTGACCATTGAGCGGTGCAGTGTAGTTATTAGTTACTTAATTGTTCCCCAACCCTGACCATCAGGCCCACCAACCGTGCATGTTTTGTGGTAATCTGCTCTGCTGAGACACTGATAAAGTTTAGTGAATTGAGGCCATATTCACAGGTGATGTAATCAAACACTTTATCGAACGTTTGATAATTTACCTCATGAGTAAAATCTAATTTTGAATTCGCTAAGGTGTTATACATTTGAACATTTTATCAATAAAACATTCGATCAATTTATAACACCTTAGTGAATTCAAAATTAGATTTTACTCATGAGGTAAATTATCAAACGTTTGATAAAGTTTAGTGAATTGAGGCCTATATAGTATGTGTGGTTCCCTGCAAAGCCTGCACTGCACTGTTGGTGGCCTTGAAGACATGGTTGGGGAACTCTGGTTCACCTGATGTACTATAAATTACTAGTGTATGGTCACCTTTAGCCTATACTAGGAACAGCACACTGTAGTGGAGTCGATTGTGTGCTCGTTTGAGGGACGGTTGGTGACATTGTACTGTGTAAAGCAGTATATAGAAGCATATTAATCTCCTCAGACTTCCTTGCCGGCTCGTAGGCGGCTGAGTACTAGATGACAGGACAGGTGACAGATTAACCAGAGTAACAATGAAATGCTTCACATTCCACAGACCATCCTGTTTCCTAGAAACTGCTATTAAGTGTTTTACAATATCAGCTTATTCCTGAGAAGTGTGTTTCCTGCTCTCAGCTTATCTCTTGCACCACAGCCCATGTGTGTGTGTGTGAAATACCTAAAGCTCTTTCCATTGTTAGTCAGGCTTGTCAATCTAGTGACCAGTGACACCGTCCATATGGCCAAGTGACAGAGACTTCTGACTCCAATCAGACCAGGTTTATGTATTTATGTAGCGCTGACAGTTTAGGCCAGTGTCACATCTGCAACCAGCGTTTTCATTACGGTGCGATTGGAGGATCGCACTGCACTATAAAAAACAAGCTCAGTAGATACCTGCATAAATGACTGGTAATATCCATGGTGGTGCAGTATGCAGTGACTCTGGTGGTACCGTCAGTTTCCACTCTCAGCACAAAATGGCTTTTAAGTAAAAAATTGTGCTCCTGACAGGAATTGAGGCAAACAGAGATATACTGTAGTCCGCTATCTTGCACATAATCTTTGGTAAATCGCACAATGTTGCTTTGTTCATCCTTATTTTAACTTCCCCCTGAGAAAACATGGGTGAGGAATTCGGTTAAACTTCTATGCTGGATGCCACTGTCCTGTGGGGGCTTACTGAGCATATGTGCACTGAATATATCGTGGGCAGCACAGTGCCATGGATTCAGCAAATTATGACGGTCATAAGGATTGAGTAATTTGGGTGCCGGTGATTGCCAGAGCTAAAGTTAGGGGGGAAAAGGGTAATCGGCCGCAGGCAATACCCACTGTAGGAATTACATGTCCCCCGAGTTGCAACAACATGGAGGGGGAATAGTATTTAACATGGTCCCCAGTTCCAGTGGGAGCAGGGTGAGCTGTCTTTCTTCTTCACCCTGCACCCAAATTTGCCTGCGGTCAGCTTAAATGCAGATGGAACTCCTAGCACTCGCGCCTTGCATTTCTCATCTGGTTTCCTCCCTGTGCCCAAAAACATACTGGTAGGTAGTTAACACCCCCCCCCAAAAAAAAGGGCTTTAGGCTCCCTGCACACTGCATGTGATTCCAATTTTTAATAGTTTTTTTTTTAATGCGATTCCGATTTTTAATTGTTACTGCATGCTGTGTTTTTCTGTTGATAGCATTCAGGGAATGCTGATAGCATTGAATCAAAATCTGAATCACAAATCAGATTTGCAGTGTGCTGGGAGCCTAATGCCGAGCATACACTGCTGCAATTATGCGCCGGATTGAGCCGCTGGCTCGATGCCGGCGCATCCCCACTCGTCTCCGCGGGCGACTGCTAATCAGCCGCTTGTTTATTCTATTGTTCTCCCAGCCGGTATCGAGCAAAGTATCGATCCAGCGGGGTATCGGACACGTCGGATATTATCAAACGAGCCATTAGGCTCGATTAATAATCCTCCCCAGCAGCCGTGTATGCCAAACATTAGACCGCAATAGGAACATAAGACAATGGCTAACTCGTGGTTCCGGCAATCGCCAGACCCCCAATTGCATCTTCCTCCAAGTGGCTACGACTCGGAGGGGGAGTAGTATTTTACACAGCCGGGGATTTGTATGGCAGCAGAGCAGCCTATCCACTATGTGACCATGCTGCCCACTGTATATGAAGGGGGCGGGGGAGGAGTACATGCTCAAGGCGAGCAGCCATTGTATCACCTTCACCAGTCAGGTATTTGCGATAATTCAGCTTAAATTGAACATCTGTGGTTACCCACAATGCGCTGAATATGCCAATTATCTCTTTATGCCCCTGAAGCTAGGCTTACATCCAGAACAGCTGGTGTATAGCAAGCCTATAGCTAATACATTTTACAGACCCACATCAGTCCAACATGGCTCTGTAAAATATATTAGCTATGGTCTTGCTATACACCAGCAGTTCTGGATGTAAGCCTGGCTTCAGGGGCATAAAGAGATAATTTGCATATTCAGCAGTGGTGGATTGTGGGAAACCACCATCCCTCACTTAAAGCTGAATTATGCAAATACCTTCTGTTTTTAAGGAGGCAAACTACACTAAGCATTGCTTTTTAGTAGGAGGGCTTTTCGGTGTCTTTTAGTCCCCTATACTTTCCTTGTGCTTTTGGGTCACCCCGAGCTGCTTGGGTACTCAATCTTCACCAGTCAGGTATTTTAAGGGGTGACTGAACAGGTTCAAGCCACGCATCTCCTCCCCTTCCCACCCCACTCACCCTGAGCGGATGTGAAGGGACAGCAGATACTCAATCTAGCGGTGTCCTCTGACATGATGATCCATAAGGTAATTCTCCAGTCAGTGAAGTGTGACTCTCTGTAAAAGAAATGCGGCCCCTTCCTGAGTTATCCAGCTCTGTTCGGTGTCTGAGTTTGACATGCCCATTTTGTGTGATGTATAGGAGGTAACCTCCAGCTAATGAGCTGTGCGCTCATGACTGGTCTCCCTGGGAAAGGTCAGCTGGTTTTCTTGTATAACAGGAGATCTCCACTTCAGCCCTCTGCTCTGGTCTGGATTGGACCATAGGTCTGCAGGCTTATGACTTATTGGGATCGCTTAAAGGACAACTTTAACGAGAGGGATATGGAGGCTGCCATATTTATTTCTTTTTAAACAATACCAGTTGCCTGACAGTCCTGCTGATCCATTTGGCTGCAGTAGTGTCTGAATAACACCAGAAACAAGCATGCAGCTAATTTTTTCCATCTATCTATCATTTCTATCTTGTGATAGAAATGTCAGAAACACCTGATCTGTTGCATGCTTCTACAGTGGCTGTGACAAATATTAGTCAGAGGATCAGCAGGACAGCCAGGCAACTGGTATGGCTTAAAAGGAAATAAATATGGCAGCCTCCATATATCTCACACTTCAGATGTCCTTTAAAGGGATACTGTAGGGGGGTCGAGGGAAAATGAGTTAAAGTTACCCGGGGCTTCTAATGGTCCCCCACAGACGTCCTGTGCCCGTGCAGCCACTCCCCAATGCTTCGGCCCCGCCTCTGGTTCACTTCTGGAATTTCAGACTTTAAAGTCTGAAAACCACTGCTTCTGCGTTGCCGTGTCCTCACTGCCGCTGATGTCACCAGGAGCGTACTGCGCAGGTCCAGTATGGTCTGTGCCTGCACCGTGCGCTCCTGGTGACATCAGGGGAAGCGAGGACATGGCAACGCAGATGCAGTGGTTTTCAGACTTTAAAGTCTGAAATTCCAGAAGTGAACCGGAGGCGGGGCCGGAGCATTGGGGAGTGGCTGCACGGGCACAGGATGTCTGTGGGGGACCATTAGAAGCCCTGGGTAACTTTAACTCATTTTCCCCCGACCCCACTACCGTATCCCTTTAAAGCAATACCAGTTGCCTGGCTGTCCTGCTGATGGGGGCATCTGGGCAAAGTGCTCGTATGCCACGTTTTTATGTCTGAGGAATCCGCAGATAAGTCCAGGCTTTTTTTTTAATCTATGTAGCTTGGTTCAGCCACATCAGTGTGTATTTCTCCTAAAGTTGGCCATACACTTATAGATTTCAATCCAATGTTCTAAAACGATCAATTTCTATCAGAAAGAAGAAATCGTTTTTAGGAGGACTCCTACCACTCGCAGGATATACATTTTGGATAGATTCCAGCAGGGAATTTATAGAAAATTGATGGAGCCAGAGCATTGCACTTTTCGATTCAATGCAACCCTATGACCTATCGATCGTCTGCTGCTCCTGCCCCGCCCCTTATCAACTTAATTTTCCATCCTCTCCGAACGATACTTTAGATCGATTTATGGTCAAAATCTATTGAACTGAACTTTAGAAGGAATAGATTCCCATCCCATTCTATCAAAATGATCCGATCTGAAAGGAGTCGAAAGGGAAAATCGATGTGGATGGGTGGAGTGGGCCGCAGGCGGGATGGGTGGAGTGGGCCGCAGGCGGGATGGGTGGAGTGGGCCGCAGGCGGGATGGGTGGAGTGGGCCGCAGGCGGGGATGGGTGGAGTGGGCCGCAGGCGGAATGGCGGGATGGGTGGATTGGGCCGCAGGCGGGATGGGTGGAGTGTGCCGCAGGCGGAATGGCGGGATGGGTGGAGTGTGCCGCAGGCGGAATGGCGGGATGGGTGGAGTGGGCCGCAGGCGGAATGGCGGGATGGGTGGATTGGGCCGCAGGCGGGATGGGTGGAGTGGGCCGCAGGCGGGATGGGTGGAGTGTGCCGCAGGCGGAATGGCGGGATGGGTGGAGTGGGCCGCAGGCGGGATGGGTGGAGTGGGCCGCAGGCGGAATGGCGGGATGGGTGGATTGGGCCGCAGGCGGGATGGGTGGAGTGGGCCGCAGGCGGGATGGGTGGAGTGGGCCGCAGGCGGGTTGGTGGCGGATGGATGGAGTGGGCTGCGAAATGATTGGCCATGAGGTGTAAATTTTCTGGTCATAAGCCAGTGACTTTCCTGCAGCTATAACTATAGTGAAGTCAGCTGCAGAGCTTTATCTGTGTATAAAGTCTATGATTAGCTCATAACTGGCCAGAGGGGACTGGGGAAAATATATTGGCTATTTTCCATATGATGTCAACAAACTTACACCACTTAACCTAATCAGATTTTATAACTTTCTATGACAGTCATTGCTGAGAGATAAGATTACATCACACAGCAGACATGACTCACATAGGAGGATACAGCCATCCCCTCACCGATTAAAAGGAAATCGGTTGCACTTGGGCTTACTCAGCCTCATGCAGAAAGGCCCAGTGCACACCAAAACCGCTAGCAGATCCGCAATACTGTATGCTAGCGGTTTTGGGAGCTGATTTCAGAGCGATTCTAGGTATGTTTAGAGAGGTTTTCTAAACATACCTAGCGGTTTTGGGTGCGTTTTTGTGTAGCAGATTTCACATATTGTTACAGTAAAAGCTGTTACTAAACAGCTTCTGTAACAAAAACGCCTGGCAAACCGCTCTGAAGTAGCGTTTTTCAGAGCGGTTTGCGTTTTTTCCTATACTTTACATTGAGGACAAAACGCTTCTGCAAACCACAAACATGCAGCAGGAGGCACGTTTGCGGCTGGGCAAAAACCTCAAACCGCCGGTGTGCACCATCCCATTGCAATACATTAGCCAAGCATTTTTACAGGCGGATGCGGCCGGCGGATCGCTCTAAAAACCGCTCTGTGTGCACTGGGCCAAACTTCTGTCACTGAATCTGATTGGCTATGAATAGGTGCGGTTGGATCCCACAGAGCCTTCCTGTTCCTCTATCTGTCCAGTAGTTCCAGTGCTGTCCCCCCTTTGAAATTATTTGAATTGCAGGTCGAATATGTCTTCGTCCACCTCAGGCAGACTTAATTTCAGGAAGTCGTCGTGTGCGCGTGTCTGTGCATGCATAGTATGCAGTAGAGGCCTGTGCGGGACTCAATTTTTCAGACCCGCTACCTGCACTGCATCCCACTTTCTGGTGAATCTGGTATTTTTTTTATTTATTTTTTTTCATTTTATTATAAAATATACATTGGAAGGCTGGGAAGTAAGTGAAACCTCTTTTTATACACAAACCAAACCAAAGTGTTTTTTGTTTTTTTTTCTCTTTTGACTAAATTCTCTCATGCTTGCTTGCTTTCACTACCCGCGACTGACACCTGCAAGCCACTACCAGCAACCTGATTAGAATCAGAACGGGTACCCAAACCCGACCCGCAATTTGGGTAACCTGCGGGTAACCGACCCGATGCAGGCCTCTAGTATGGATACACTCATCTCTGGAAGCACTCTGGGGATGTAAGTGCTTCCAAAGGCTTCTGCGGGCTCACAAAGGTCAGAATTTTGAAAAGTAGAAATTTCAGAGCAATATCTAGAAGGTATCAATCATTTACATCAGGGGTGTCAAAACTTTTTAGGCCAAGGGCCATATCCCTGTTGAGTGCTAGGGGGCCAAACTTGCGAAATTAAACACAATTATTTGCGGACTGCCGTTAGGTACACTATGCCTGTGATATTTTGTCAAATAAAACATTTTCACAGAATTAACCCATGTGCCGTGTGCAACTAGCATGTTCCTATCGGTATGCAGGTATAGTGATGAGGCCTAGTGGCAGCTGCTAGTCAGAAAAGGATTAATATGAAATGGCGCCATAGGCAAGATTGCAGTTTTTGCCCACCGCTGATGGTCACCTGGATTTTTTTTTTTTTGGAGGGGGGGGGGGGGGGGGGGCGTGGATTTAGAGGGAGCTTGCGTCCACCGGGCCCCTAGACTCTCTCCAGGCCCTAGGCAACTGCCTAGGTTTGCCTTGTGGAAGTTCTGGCTCTGCAGCTAATCAGTGACTGCCACTGCTACCGTGGTGGCTGATAACCTGCAGGCGTGCAAAGGGGGAGGCAGACACAAGGTGGGTACTGCATGTGGCGCTACAGCCTACGGGCCGCATGGAATTAAAGGGAACCTTAACTGAGAGGGATATGGATGCTTCATTTTAAAAAAATACCAGTTGCTTGTCAGTCCTGCTGATCTATTTGGCTGCAGTAGTGGCTGAATCAAACACCTGAAACAAGCATGCAGCTAATCTAGTCTGACTTCATTCAGAGCACCTGATCTGCATACTTGTTGAGGGGCTGTGGCTAAAAGTAATAGAGACACAGGATCAGCAGGAGAATCAGGCAACTGGTTGGAAAAATCGATATCCTTCTCAGTTTAGGTTCCCTTTAATGACTGTAGAAGACTTCAGAGACCACCAGAAAAGGCTTGGTGAGCCGCAATTGGTTCCCGGGCCAGACATGCATGATTTACCTGATCTACTACTAACTGAATAGTGTATGGCCACCTTTAGGACATGGGGGCGGATCAAAACCACTGCGACAAAACAAAAGCTGGAGCATTTTCTCAGTGTGGCCAGTGTGTGCTGGGTGTCTGCTTTATTGTTGCACCAGTTTTTCTGCCACTGTTTTGTTTATACACCTGCCCCATTGAGTTTACAAACATGAAAAATACTGAGATTCATATATAAGATGTTGTGAATCCCCTGCTGTCACTTAGAGGTGTGGCAGTGCTATTGCACATACTGCAGCGCACTGCTCGTTGTATTATGACAAGGAGAGGCTGGAGGGGAGACCTTGCCACAAGTCTCAGGAAGATGAGAAGCCAGAGGGAGAGGTTTATCCCATTCACATGTAATCCTATCCACAATACAAGCTGCAGGTGGGCTTGCCAGTCATGTCACCCATGTACAGAGGGCTGACCCTCCGCCCTGGCTGTCTGCCTGGAAGGGGTTTTGTGGGAGAGATGACAATGTATAGAGGAGGAAGCGCACAATCTCATGCAGGATTTAATATGCTTCCTCCCTTTCTCACTATTATAAAAGAGAGACTTCTTCTCTGGCCACACAAAGCCATTCACACGCTGACAAATATAGAATAATGGTGTATAGTCTTCTGTGGAGATTTCTCAGTATTCTCTCCCCGTTACCCAGCATCCTCTGGGGTCATCCATACACTCAGCACATTCTGACTGACAGGCCCGGACTCTGTGCAGGTGAGCTTTTTAAAGGGGGCACGTCGGGGTGTTTAATATTTATAAGCTGTCACTGGACATAAAGGAGTATTGTCCTATGTGGCAAGTGCCCTTCCATGCATCTCCTTTATACATTTTTGAATATCCCTTCTAATTTACTTGCAAAAAGGTTGTTAGAAGCAGAGATGTCATTGCTGGGGGAGGAGTCCCTGCAGGTGCAGGGGGCGGGTCTGTCTCTCCTATACAAACCTCTTTCTATAGCAGGTCTTGTGGCTTACCGATACAGACCATCCTCTGTAGCAGCTATTGTATGAAGGACGCTATATGTTTCCTCAGGCCATTCAGGTCATAGGGGGCCCCCAAGTGTAGCAGCTACCCCTCTGGCTAATATTGGGCTTTCTAGAGCCTGTAATCTTATGTCACTGTTAAGTCTTTTGCCACTTCAGGTTCACTTTAAACTTACAGGAGCGGTTTCAGTTGCACTTTCAAACCGCCGGTGAGTTCAAATGCGCAAAGCAAGTGAAATTGGAGTGATTCCTCAGGAGAGCCTGCAATTTGCTTAAATTGCAATTGGTTTTGGAGAGTTTGCGCTACCATACAATGTGTGGCATCATTGCAAAATCGCTTTTTAGACGCTGTACAGTGATTTTGCAGTGATTTTACTACTTTGAACCAAAAAGGAGAAAATAAAAGGGAAATCGTAATCACTGTATAAATCACCAGCAATTCATTTAAAAGCGCTTTAAAATCGCCAGAAATTGTTTTGAAAAAACCTGCCAAAGGTGCTTAGCGATTTCTTGTGGGCCCCATCCCTTAAAGGGTCCCTGAGCAGGTGATAAAAACAGAATTTACACTTACCTGGAGTTTTCTCTAGCCCGCCGTAGGCAGCGAGGTCCCCCGGCGTCCTTCTGGCTCCTTCCCTGGTCTCGGCTCCGGTTACAGGACAACTTCAGCCTGAAGTCATCAGGTCTGTTTCCCGCTTCCGTGGTTTGCGGCAGTACACCGTGAGAGTCCTGCGCATGCGCGGTTCTCTAAGATTTAACCGCGCATGAGCAGGACTCTCACGCCCGAAGCCGGCCGGTGTAATGCTGCATTCCACGGAAACGGGAAGCAGACCTGACGACTTGAGGCCGAAGGCGTCCTGTAACCGGAGCCGGGACCAGGGAAGGAGCCAGGAGGACGGCAGGGGACCTCGTGGCCTACAGTGGTTTGGAGGAAGCCCCAGGTAAGTGTAAATTCTGTTTTTATCACCTGCTCAGGGACCCTTTGAAGTGTACCTGAGGCAAACCTCGGGAACAAAAAATAAATGCCTAAGAAGGAAGGCTCTGGATCCTATAGAGGCCTCCCACGCTGTCTTCTGGTCCCGCGATGCCAAATGCAGACCCCACAAAAATTTGAGAAGGGCTTGTCAGTAGGAACCTCAGTGCCATGCGCCTTTTCAGGCACGAGCTAGTATTGCCACGCTTGCGCTGTGGGTGGAGCATTGCCCCGATGTTGAGGAGGGTCCCAGGCAGTGGCTAGTGGTTAAACAGTATTTTATTGTAATAGGTTTCACTGCATCCCCATTATTAAGTTTTACCCCATCATTGACCCGTGGTTCCCACCCCCTTCAAAAAGTTTTCCCTGAAAGCCGTATGCTCCCATGGCAGGGTCGGCCAAGGTTCTCCAATACCAGGGATTCTGTGGAGTCGGTACAAAAATCATCTAACTCTGACTCCTCAGTTTATGAAACCTCCAACCTCCGACTCCAGGTACTCAAAATGATTCCAACTCCTCGACTCTTTAGTCTAATGCTACGTACACACATGCGACAACGATCGTTCGTTAAGAACGACAAACGAACTTTTAATTGATGAAAGAACGACCTAAGTAAAGGTAGTTTTAAAATGTGTGTAACGATCTGATCGTTAGAACGAACGTTACATCACAGAAAGCAACTATTGCGCCTGCGCATAAAAATGAGAAGTTCCATGGAGAAATAGTGAAATGCGCATGTCAAGCCTAGTACGAACGATTGTTTCCAACGATGTACTACTTTTGCAAACGATCGTCGTTGGTTAAAATCCGCCGAGACAGAACTTTCTTTTGTAGCGATTTGGCTCGTTCGTCGTTTGCCTTAACCTCCTTGCCGGTCTAAAAAATCCGGCAAGGAGGCAGCGCCGCACTTTTTTTATTTTTTTTAAATCATGTAGCGAGCCAAGGGCTCGCTACATGATAGCCGCTGAGCGGCGGCATCCCCCTACCTACTCCGATCGCCTTCGGCGATCAGAGTATGCAAGAAATCCCGTTGAGAACGGGATTTCTTGCAGGGCTTCCCCGGTCGCCATGGCGACCGGGCGGGATGACGTCACCGACGTCAGAGGGAACCCCGATCCGCCCCTTAGCGCTGCCTGGCACTGATTGGCCAGGCTGCGCAGGGGTCTGGGGCGGGGGGGGCGGCTCGGCGCGGCGGGTAGCGGCGAATCGGCGGCGATCGCAAGTTACAAGCAGCTAGCAAAGTGCTAGCTGCTTGTAACAAAAAGAAAATTATGCAAATCGGCCCAGCGGGGCCTGAGAAATCCTCCTGCGCAGGTTACCCCGAACTGTGTTCGGGATAACCGGCAAGGAGGTTAATAGTCGGTGGTTCGTTTTTTGTAACGATCATCGTTGGTAAAGATCGGGGAACGATCGTTACAAACGACTATAGTCGCATGTGTGTACGCACCTTTATACTTAACAGGGATGTGGATTTGGTACAAAAATCATCCGACTCCTCAGTTTATGAAACCACCGACTCCAGGTATCTAAAATGGCTCCGACTACTCAACTCAACTCATCTGCTGCATCTGACAGTGTCGGGGGCGTACACTGGAGAATGCCCGATCGTGCACTGCTGTGCCTGTGCCCCAGATAAAAATTGTATTTCTATGTCCTTGTGGCTTGGAAGGAGTCACAGAGGACGTAGTTATACTGTATTGCTGGCTCAAGTGATTAAAGGACAACTGGAGGCAGAGGTATATGGGCGCTGCCATGTTTATTTCATTTTAAGCAATACCAGTTACCTGGCAGCCCTGCTGACCCTCTGCCTCTAATACTTTCAGCCATAGACCCTGAACAAGCATGCAGCAGATCAGGTGTTTCTGACATTGTCAGATCTGACAGAGTAGCTGCATGATTGTATCTGGTGTTCTTCAGACACTTCTGCAGCCAAACAGACCAGCGGGGCTGCCAGGCAACTGGTATTGTTTTAAAAGGAAATAAACATGGCAGCCTCCCTAGTCTTCTCACTTCAGTCCTTAATGACAGCGCAGGCTCTGGCATGACTGACGTGACATCATAACCTGTAGTGCTGTTGAAGTTTTGGTTGCCCTTCAGCTGCATTTCTCCCTTTAGTTTTGCGATGTAGGTTGGAACAAAAAGCAGGTACCTAATTGGCTGACGCTAATGACTCCTTTAGTTATTGCAGTCCAGTAAGGAGGTCTTGTGACTTTATCTGTGTTTGTTGTGAGTGAGCAGTTGATGTAAGCAGTCAGGAGATCAGTAATGATGGGGGTGACTCTGTTCATCATAACGTTGCGGTCACACCGGAGCAGGTGACAGAACCAGACGTGGGGTGATGAAACTGCAGGAAAGAGCCATTCTGTTCTCCCGTTACTCCACCTCTGGTTATAGTCCACACTGCGAAGTTTAGACATCATGTGACTCAAGTTATCTCCTTCTGACTCTGTTTATGGCAGTGATTGATTGATTGATTGATTGATTATGCACTGCAATTTGCCAGATCTGAAATGATTTGAAGATCAATGGTTTTATTCTTCTGACAGTTAAAACCCATCCCAAATGTTTTGATCAAAACTGTTACCCAACCTAAGTGAGTACATGATTGTTTATACTTTATAACTCACTTTAATCCAGTAAATTTTTTTATAGCAAATGCCATCTTCAGCGCTTTAGAGATTACATAGTCACGTCACTGACTGACTCCCTCCCTCAGAGGGGCTCACTAGTACTCGCTGCCACTTACATTTTTTTTTTGAGGGGGGGGGGCAGTAAAAGTATCTGTTTTTGACATGTCGAAGGAAACCCAAATAAACTGGGAGAGAACATACAAAATCCATGCAGGTTTGAACCAGGGACTCAGCTAGTGAAGAGTGCCATCCACTGCAGCACTGTGTCTTCAGATCACCCAGGGAATGAGCCCTGTATAGTCAACTGGTAATCATTAAAGCAGAACTTCCTCTCTGCTCTAAGGCTACTTACACACTAAGACGTTGCGTTAGGTGCTACGTTAAGGTCGCATAACGTGCATCTAACGCAACGTATGGTGGTGCGGGAGAGGACGGTAGAGTGAGCCGCGTTAGGCGGCTCTATCCGTATAAGGTCTCCCAGAGTGGCCCTGATTGGCCGGCGGGACCACGTGATGCGGAGCGAGACACACCGCATCACGTGGTCCCGCCGGCCAATCAGCGGCCGCCAGTGCAGTGCATATTAAGTAGCCATGTGCGCGGCTACTGTAGCGGCATCTCCCCGCCTCCTCTCTGCCCCCCACTGAGCATGTGCAAACAGTCTAACGCGGCTATAGCCGCTCTAACGCCGTAGCATGCTGCACTTTCACTACAACGTGCAGCGTTACATGTAACGCAACGTGGGCAGTGTGCACAGCCCACTTGTGTTACATTGCTGTGTGTTGGGGAAGCGTTACAGGCTGCACTAACGTGCGCCTGTAACGTCCCTGTGTGGAAGCAGCCTAAAAGATAAGCTACAGCATAATAACTTTTAAAGAAAAACATTTCTTGGGTACAGCTGTTACAAATCCTGCAATAAATCTGCAGTGTGCCTACTTACTGCTTTCATGGAAGCAGACATATTGTTAACCTCCAATTTGCTCTCTGCTGTGGCAGTCAGCTGACACAGCTGAGGGATCAAATTACAGTTGTGATTAGTCACAGATGAGTGGGAATTAGACCAGCTAAAACCCTCTAAATGCATACACAGGGCACTTCTGTCTTCCTTCTGTCATTTGCAGGTCCACTTTACAGCAGAACTTCGGGGAGGAAAAAGGATCATTTTGGATAAAGTGGAAATTAGTTAAAACCTCTAGGGGCTTTATTGCTGTCTGTTTCCATGTGTGACTGATGCATTAGTGTTCTTAAACTTAAGGCTGGTTTTACACCAGGACGTTGCGTTTTAGGGGACGTTATGGTCGCACAACGTGCCCCTAACGCAACGCCTGGTGCTCCCTGCTTTGGACGTCAGAGTGAGTCGCGTTGTGCAGCTCACTCTGGCGTCCGTGATGCGTACTCTTGGACGCATGCGGCATCACGTGGTCCCGCCGGCCAATCGCCGCACAGAGCGGCCGCTCCAGGAAGTAAACACTGCACGTCACTGAGTGCAGTGAATATTAATTAGCCATGTGCTTGGCCGCTCTCCGCTCCTCCCCAACGTTACTGAGCATGTGCAAACAGTCTAACGCGGCTCAGCCGCTTACAAAGTACTGCATGCAGTACGTTATATTATGACGCAGCGTTACAATGTAACGCAACGTGGGCACTGTGAACAGCCCATTGACTTTTCATTACTGTGAGTTGGAGTGCGTTACAGGCTGCTCTAACGTGCGCCTGTAACGTCCCATTGTGAAACCAGCCTTAAGCTGGCCACTAACGGTCCAATTTCTAGCGAAAAATCGTTCGAGCGATCAGAAATTCTGATCGAACGAAAAATCGTTCACTACACCATCAACTAACCAATCATTGCTTCCTATCTATCACGTCCACCAAGAAAATCGAAATTTTCGTTCGACGAAAATTCATTCTGGCAAAAATTTTTTCACTCGTTCATAATCGATTGTGTCCACCAATGGAGATTTTTTACATCCAATCCGATCAGAATTTCTGATCGCTCAAACGATTTTTCGCTAGAAATTGGACCGTTAGTGGCCAGCTTTAGTGTTAATAAAATGGGGCCTTGATCAGTAATGCAATTATTTGCTTGCATTATTTTTTTTTTTTCCTCATTTTTAATTCCGATCCAAATATAAAACTTGCATCCAGTCATACTGGAAGAAAGTGAAAGGAGCGCTCTATGGTGTAGTTGCCTTAAGACTCGACTTGCACTAATAAATATACATACAGAAAATGAAAAGATTCAGACCCGTATGTTACAATCGCAGGACCCTGTGTATGGTCAGGCTTCAACATTCTTCTCCAGCCAACCAAAATGTTTCTTTCAGAACAGTACAGGGAGGGCTATGGTGGCCACTAATGATCCAGTCTTTTCCATCCAATCTTACCATTTCTATGTAATATAAAGGAACTGCCTAAAGTATCCATTCAATATATTAACTCATTTACCCTTCTACTACATAGATTTGGTAAAATTGGATGAAAAAGATTGGCTCGTTAGTGGCATCCTTTAGACTCTCTGACTTTTCTGTGCTTGCTGTGGATACTTCACCTATTTCCTGTCCGAGTGATGAGGACTCTGAAGTAATTTCTTCAGTGAGAACACAGACGGCAATAAGAAAAAATATGTAGTAAAGGTTATGAGTTATTTTTATTTTTTTTTGCTGTCTATTCCCCTTGATATGCTAGACCTCCCCCTACGTCCCAGTAACCGTCACCAGGAAATCTCAGCAGTGGGGAGGCAGACCACATTAAAGCAAGCCTGAACTGAAAATTCAAAATAAACATATACACATCATACATACCTCAAACATAGTCTACTTATCACTTTCTCCTCAGCCACGTCCTGTGTATTCACTGTGATTGATTAAATCCCCCCCCCCCCCTTCCTCCTCCATTTTAAAAATGGCCATTACCCCATACCAAGTACATTTGAAATCGGCGCCAGTAGACTTGGGCGCAGGATACAGCCAGTATATGGCTGATCCTGCTTCTGCACAAGTCCGGGCCGATTTAATTACTATTCCCCCTCCAGGCCGCCATGGATGGTGGGGGAATGAAATAATTCGGCTTCCAGCGATTGCTGGAGGCCGAATTATTGTGTTTTTTAAGCAACTTCGGCTCCGTCTTCTGACAGAGCCGACGTTACTCACTGAGCGCCGCTATAGACTGATTCCCATTACAGTCTATGGCGGCGCTGGCTGCGCCCAAATCTAGCAGCGCTGAAAATCACTGCTCCGCCCATACCCGCTTCAGGGTCAGCACACTGTTAAACTGTAATATCGCCCACTTTAGCCTTAGGGAAATATGGACATTACCTTGCTCATCAGTTATCCTTTCAGTTATAAATGACAGCAACTGGTATATTTCAGTTCTGACAAAATCTTGTTGGAACTGGAAGGAATCATTGTTAAAAGAAAATGGTGAGCTTCTGAGAGGAACTGACAGCGAGGTAAGTATGTAATATTCATTTACAGGTACATCATGTGTTTATTTTAAATAATTTTACTCGCTTCAGGTTCCCTTTTAAACTTTGCAAGTTTTTACCCTTTTCCATGCCAGTTCAGATTAAAATAAAACGATTTTTGGGTGGAGGTCCACTTTAAAGTGGACCTGAACTCAGAACTTCCTCTCTGCTATAAAATATAAGAAACCGTATAATAAACTTAAATGAAAAAATGTTTTGGTTACAGCGGATACAAATCCTGCAATAAAACTTCAGTGTGTCTACTTCCTGCTTACATGGCAGCAGACATATTGATATCATTGTGTGTTTACAAATTTGCTGCTCTGCTGTGGCAGATGAGACTCCTCAGCAGACACAGCTGAGAGGTCAAATTGCAACTTGTGATTAGTCACAGATGAGGGGGAATTAGACAGACTAAACTCCCTAAATACATACAGGGTGCATTTCTTGGTTTCCTTTCTGCCCTGTGCAAGGGTTCAGATACACTTTAAGCAAAACTGTCCTGTTGTTGTAAACCTGTTATAAGCAGTTTAGTTTTGGTCCAGGTGACATGTATGGGTCGGCAATGACTAGGCATTATTGGAGTGTGACCGTAACACGGATCTGAACTCGGTGAACAAGCTTGGCTGTCTGCCCGTTCCATTTCCCGGCATCTACAAACTCGTATGACTTTTCCTCTCCGCTGCAGCCGCTCTGCCCGTCATTTGAATAATTGCACAACAGGAAACGGGAGGAATTTTGTTTTATAGACTTTCAGCTGTAACTGTTTTTCGGAGATGTTTCTCCAGGCAAAAACAAATGGCTGTTCTTGTACGCCGGTCTCTCGCACAGTTGGCAGCAATCCCCTTGTTCCACACTCAGGCTGGGATTGAGTCAGGCTAGTTTGTGCCTGAATTTAGGGCTCATCCAGCGCAAGTCGAGTTGATGCTCCTGTATTGCTTGGTTTGCCCAGTTTTTGTTGTGACTTTTTACTCCATGTTGCATTTATAGCAACTTCTGAAGCCAGATATTAGTGGTATTAAACTCAGCATTTCCTCTTTGTGGTAAAAGATTTACAGCATAAAATCTACTACCACAAAAAATTGTAGCAGAACAGCATATTAACTGTTAAACACAGCACTTTCTTCTTTAGTGGAAAACTTCTTGCTTCAGTGAGCTGCTTCTGGCCACGTCCAAGAGGAGATAACGTTTTCTTTTGTTTACATTCATTTGTCAGATACATTTAGTAAACATTAGCAAACTGCTAAAACTGAGCTCTCTCTGCATCTAGTATGTGTGCAGCTGAAAAGTGATCACTAGATAGATTTTAATTTAAAAATACAGCAGCTATGCAGTAAAATGCAATGGCAGCTTTCAGAGCAGATAAACTGTACTTTAGGAATTTGTAGACAGACTGTATTACTTGTGCACAAAAGCAAATATAACTGTATTACGGATAATTTAAAAGTAGTAAAATACATTTTTATTAAATGTTATGTTCGTTTTATCCCACTTTAAGCATTGTTACAGGCATTTACCATAAAGACACCTGAATCATTTGGTCTAGGGGCAGCACTGACCACATCTTAATATGCAGAAGGACCACAGCGCAATTACCTGGTCCTGGTGCTTTGCTGGTCTCCCACTATGTAATTTGTACCCCCAGTGCTTAGCCAGTCCCCCCCCCCTCATGCAAAATGTACCCCCAGTGCTTTGCTAGTCTCCCCCTATGTACTATGTATTCCCAGTGCTTTGCCGGACCCTCCAACCCATGCAATATGCACTCCCAGTGCTTTGCTGGTCTCCCCCTATGTACTATGTATTCCCAGTGCTTTGCCGGACCCTCCAACCCATGCAATATGCACTCCCAGTGCTTTGCTGGTATCCCCCTATGTACTATGTATTCCCAGTGCTTTGCTGGACCCTCCAACCCATGCAATATGCACTCCCAGTGCTTTGCAGATGTCCCCCATGGAACATATACCCCCAGTGCTTTTCTGGTCTCCCCTTCCCACCACCATGCAATATGTACCCCCATTGCTTTACCAGTAACCCCCCCCCCATGTAATACGTGTACCCCCCCTCCCCCAGCTTGCAGTATGTAACCCCAGTGCTTTACCGGTTTCCCCCCCCCCCCCCCCCCATGTAATATGTACCCGTAGATCTTCGCCAGTCTTGATGTTCTCTGCTCTGCCACCCCCACCACCCACCGCCGTGTAATATGTACCCCCAGGGCCAGTTTGAGACTTTTTGCTGCCTGAGGCAAACTTGTGAGGATGCGCCCCCTGCTCAGTCGGGACAGCAGTGCCACCTCCTCCCTTCTGCTGTGCAAGTCACATGAAACACTGCTGCTCTCCTGCCTCTCCCCTCCTCACTCACTGCCAGACTCCTCACACAGCACAACAAGCTGCTTTTCTCCAATGAACCTCTTCACCTCACTCTCCTCCCGCTTCTCCTCCTACTCTGACTGTATGCTGTTACAAAAATGCCGCCCCTGTAATCTCTGCATCTGATGCAGTGGCGTAAGTAAGGAGTTTGGGCCCTGGTGAGAGTTTTTTACGTGGGGCCCCATGCACCGTATTGATATGGAGCTTCAAAACTTACCAAGGACAACTGTGGGGTCAGAGAGGTGTATTTTGAGTAAGAAAACCGCGTGTTAAGGCTTACAACTGTGCAATGCACATAAAGAGGTGTCCATTAGCAGCAAAGCAACAATGAAAAGTTCATGAGATGGATAAAGGCGGGACCTTAGTGGGCCCCTCTTGTCCAGGGGCCCCGGTGCAGTGGCTACCTCTGCACACCCTATTGCTACACCACTGGCCTGATGTAAATGTTTCACCTTGCTTCATGAGAACCGGCCCTGTGTGCCCCCAGTGCTTTGCTGGTACCCCCCATGTCATGTGTACTCACAGTGCTTTGCTGGTACCCCCCATGTCGTGTACTCACAGTGCTTTGCTGGTACCCCCCATGTCGTGTACTCACAGTGCTTTGCTGGTACCCCCCATGTCATGTGTACTCACAGTGCTTTGCTGGTACCCCCTATGTCATGTGTACTCACAGTGCTTTGCTGGTACCCCCCATGTCATGTGTACTCACAGTGCTTTGCAGTGTGTTGCAGGCTCACCTGTTAGCCAGCGCGTGTGTACTAACTTTCTCCCTTGCTGGCGGGGCACCTGTACCATGTGACCCTGCTTCAAGTGCTGAAGCCCTGTGCATGCCTCAGGGTCACAGGGTCAGCTGGATTTTGAGGCCGCAAGTCAAGTAATATATGTACTCCTTAATTTGTGTGAGAAGCTTTACAGTCCTGCCAGCGGTGCAGCTTGTAGGAACTATTACCAGCTGTAGAGCTTTCCCCCCTCAGAGCAGCCTGAACCATGAGGGGATTCTGCATCGCTGAGAAGAGTCGGCGCTCAGCACTGCGTAGCCTGAAGGTATTAATCACACTTCTGATAATCTGAGCTTTCCCCTTCCCATCTGCTTCCACCAGAGTCTGGTAATGAGCCTGTATCATTTCCCACTCCTGGCCTCACACAGGAAGATTGCTGGAAGAAGCTGTTCTGTGGTGAAAACTGCTCACTTGCTGAGACAAGCTCTTAATAAAGATCTCAAGCTTAGTGGGCCCACTGGGGCAGGGCTACAAAGCATGCCTGTCATACTGGTGAATGTGTGAGCTTCTGTCCCACCGCCACACTGCTGAGAAACCGCCCTAAAGGGTAACTCTAACCCATCCATCTCACACTGGGGTAGGGATACAAAGCATGCCTATCATACTGGTGAATGTGCGAGCTTCTGTCCCACCGCCACACAGCTCAGGAACTCTAACCCAACCATCTCACACACTGGGGCAGGGTACATAGCATGCCTATTGTTCACACTTAAGTGGAACTAAGTATCCTCCTATGTCAGTCACTGTAAAGGGGAAACCCTCTGCATAGTGCCTTAAAGGGGAACTTTAGCCTGAACAAACATGCTGTCATTAAGTTACATTAGTTATGTTAATTAAAACAACAACAACAAATAACATTTGTAAAGCGCTTTTCTCCCGTGGGACTCAAAGCGCATAAGCATGGCTCAGACCATCGTGGTACAGAGGAAGAAATTTTATAAGTCTGGAAATGCCAGGCTAAACAGGTAGCTTTTCAGTCTGGATTTGAATAGCTCCAGGGATGGTGCTGTCTTTACTGGGTGTGGTAGGGAGTTCCAGAGAGTAGGGGCAGCATGGCAGAAGGCTCTATCTCCAGATTTTTTGAGGTGCACTCTGGGAGTGACCAAGTTTACAGAACTTGCTGATCTGAGGTTGTGAGAGGTGTGGTGCAGCTTTAGCAAGTCCTTCATGTATCCAGGGCCCAGACTGTGCAGGGATTTAAATGTCAGCAGTCCAATCTTGAAGAGTATTCTCCATTCTACTGGTAGCCAGTGCAGTGAGCGAAGGATCGGTGTAAAGTGACAGTGGCGAGGCTGGTTTGTTAGCAATCTGGCAGCAGAATTCTGCACTAATTGCAGGCGACGCAGGTCCTTTTTGGGGAGGCCAACATAAAGGGCATTGCAGTAGTCCAGTCGTGATTTGATGAAGGCATAAAAACAGGTACTATAATCTCTTACCCACCCTGTTTTAAAAGAACAGGCAATTGTTTGTGATTTCATGAGGGCAGCCATCTTTTTGGTTAAAAGGAGGTGACAGGGAGCATGAGACACAGTTCCAACCGTCCTGTGTCCTGATCACCCCTCCTAGCTGCACGTGCTAGGCTTCAAATCTCAAATTCAAAAAAAAAAAAAAAAACTTTTTGCACCAAAAGAGCAGAAAGAGAACTGTGCTTTGCACAGCATCATGGGAAAAATGCCCGGGCAGTTTTCTTCTGTGGAGATAAAAATGAGGCCTGGGTAAGAAAAACAAAGTTCTAATGCTGTGAAACTGGTAAAGAAACGCCAATCCTTTTCAGTGCTGCTGAGAAGATTTTTAGTCTGGAGGTTCACTTTAAGCTTGACCAAGAAGTAATGGTGTCTCCACTTTTCTCCGCCCACGTGAGATATCACTTCTTACCCACTGTCCCCTCATGAAGCGCAAATGGGCTGGAAGGATAGTGGACAGGAAGTGATGTCATAGAGTGGAGCTTGTGGCCACTGCATCTGGGTCAAGCTCTGGCGACCTTTGCATGGCGCTTTACTTAGGAAGTACTTCTCTATATTAAAGCTCGTCATACACTTACAGATTAACACCCAATGTTCCAAAACGATCAAATAATTTCTGAATTGCTACCACACACAGTACATCTATCTTTAATGGAGTTCAGCAGGGAATCTATTGAAAATCGATCAAACCGCAGTGTTGGACTGTTTGATGCAATGCAAAATCAATCAAATTGAACATTCCAACCAATTAGGTCAGAGTGATCGAATCTGCCGGGAAGCGAATGGGAAAACCTATGTATGCATGGTCACCTTAACTCAGATGAGTAAACAGAAGGCACTGACTGTACTATATGCTGCTGTGTCATTTAGGTACTTTTATGTCAGTGCAGGGACACTTTTTTAAAACAAACACAAGGTGAGAGACTTATGGAGGCTGCCATATTTATTTCCTTTTAAACAACGCCAGTTGCCTGGCAGCCCTGCTGAACTATTTGGCTGCAGTAGTCTGAATCACACACCTGAAGCAAGTATGCAGCTAATTTAGTCAGATTTGTCACAAACATTTGATCTGAATATGCTTGTTCGGGGTCTATGACCAAGGCCTTGTTCACACTAGGGACGTTGCTGTTTGCCTCTCATAGGGCATTGGGCTTTGCTAGGTACAGCTTTGAAAACATGGTAGCAATGGAAGTGAAAGGGTGCGCTTATTTAGCGCACAGAAGCGCACAGCAATTTTTAATTCCTTTCTCTGAGTAAGCAGCTTCTAGGGAATGAGCAAAAAAAAAAAAATGTTTAGAAGTATGGAAAACGTATAGGTCCGTTAAAAAAAACAAACGCACCAACGCATTGAAATGTGTTATGAAACGCGCATCAATGCATGCGGTTTTTAATCATGTGCTTAAATATGTTTCTGAATGCACCCAATGTGAACAAGGCCTAAAAGTATTAGAGGCAGAGGATCAGCAGGGCTGCCAGGCAACTGGTATTGGTTAAAAAGATATAAATATGTCAGCCTCCATATGTGTGTCACCTCAGGTTCTTTTTAAGTCTGTTACTATTTCTGTCCTGCAGACACACTCCCTTTGCTAAGAAGGCAACAAAACTTTATGTAACACTAATAAGTTGACCTGTTTCAGAAGGTAACCTGTTTCCCAGGTCATAAGTATGGAATAATGAAATAATACAGTATCATTGCAATCAAGTAGGTTAAGCGATGCCATACGAGAGTTGTATGCTTTTTTCCTAGCAACAAAGCAACCACTAGTATCCCAGAAATCTCTAGTGCTCATGGGAAGTCCTTTCCATGACATAAATCGTGTAATTCCGATCTCGGGTGGCCAAAACGCATATGGGTCATGACATTCTCTTAGTAGGTTAATCTTAATTCTAGTATGACCTACATTTACCCACGTAATTGCTATGATATAACTTCATTGTTTGGCTGCTTATCCCTGTGCATACCTGTGTGGTTTAAAGAAGTGGGTTATCCTGCATAAACGCATCTTCATCTTACTAGTGTGCCTTTGCATCCTATACAATAAAACCCCTGTGTCCTCCTCTGTCCCTGTGTCCATGCTTCCAGACCTGACAGTTTGCTGTCTGTGAACCTCATTGCATTGTGGGAAATAACAGGTATTTTCCAACTGCCAAGCAAGCAACATCTCCCTGTTTGATGTACTTCGGACAGCTGTGGGGGACGGGCGAGCGGGACCAGTCTATACACATGTTGCTGGGGGGGGGGGGGGTAGCGGCCCGTGGCCTATCGCCCATTTTTTTAACAGGTGGGCCTTTTTATGGTATTGAAGTAAAAAGGAGTGTGTACTTGGGATTTATAATGTAACTGTTAGATGCAGTAGAGTCTCGATTAGCCGGCACTAACTGGGATCGGCTGATGCCGGTAAAGTGCTTTCTGGTTACTTGAGAATCAATGTTAGAAATAGACCTGTACTCCACTTTATATGCATACCATGAACTTTGATTTAAATGGTAAAACACATTAAATTGGACCTGAACTCCTGCACAAGATAGAAGGAAAATGGAGAGAAATGAACCCTGTATGTATTTAGAGAGTTTAGCCTGTCTGATCTGTGACTAATCACAAATGTAATTTGATCTCTCAGCTATGTCAGCTGGCTGCCTCGGCAGAGCAGCTAATTTGTTAACACAGGATGTTTCTCCTATGTCGGCTTCCATAAAAGCAGGAAGTAGACACATAAAAGCAGGAAGTAGACACACTTCAGATTTATTACAGGATTTGTACAGCTGTAAGGGCTGGGACACACTAGACCAGCAGTGTCAAACTCATATAGAAAGTGGGCCAAAATTGTACGCTGGGACCTAGCCGTGGGCCAACCTCAATGTCTACTGGTCACCTTCCTCCCTTATAAAGTTTTCTGGTGTCTAGTGGTCCTCCCTCCCCTATATAGTTCCCTGGTGTCTAAAGACCCCCAGCCTCCCCTATACAGTTCACTAGTGTTTAATGCTATCCCCCTACCTCCCCATATGGCTTCCCTGGTGGTCTAGAATGGGCCAAACATAATGCAAACTGGGGAAAACACTTGAGGGCCAATTGAATGGCTCTGAGGGCAATATTTGGCTCACGGCCGGAATTTGACATGTATGCACTAGACATTGTAACTGCTTTGCATGTGATTGCAACTGTGATTTCTGGCGATTTGTAAAGAGTGCCAGCAATTTCATAGCGTTTGCAATTATCGATTCTCAATTTAATTGCATTGTGCTTCTGGATAATTCCAGCACTTTAAAATCACATGCAAATTGCTTGCAGTTACAATTTTATGCGCGTTGGCCTGTGCTCCTTGACTTCGCATTGAAGCAAAAGCGCTCCCCAAAAGCTGCCTGTCCTGCGATTGTCTCCTATCGATCACCTCCATACACTTTCATTAGCAAAATGTTTTTAAAGGTGCCGGTGATTCTAAAAAATCCAAAAAACGCTCAAAAAAGTGCTCCAGTGGGCCCCAGGCCTAACAAAGAAATGTTTTTATTTAAAGGTTATTATGATTATGCTGTTGCTTGTTTTTTAGAGCAGAGAGGAAGTTCTGAGCTCAGGTCCTCTTTAATTAAAAAGTCTATTTACCTTGGGGGAGCCAGGGAACCGCAGAGGCCACAAATAGCCTAAGAAGTTCGCTTCCACCACTGGGAGTACTGCCGGTGATTTGTGGTAATTGGTTCAGACTGCTGGTTAGTGGAGTTCTGCATAACTGTGACTCTACTGTGCTCACCTCAGTAGTTGAAAGTCTCTGGACAGTCCAGAGGCTTCCCCATCCTCCTCCAGCCCACCAATCCAACGCTGGGTCCTCTGAACATATTCCACAAGAGCTGCTAGAGTATGCTGCCATGGCCATGCTGCTGTGCATCTGTACTGGGCATGGGTGAATACAGTCCATGTATGCCGAGTAGGACAGATCCTCTCCTTGCACAAGCAGCTTTGTTCTTCGGACTGTACTTGCTCATGTACGGTATGGATGGGCTTGTACAACGTAGAAGGTCTTTGACAGCAGCGGTGGGTTTGAGGAGGATCTGGGAAACCTCAGGACCATCCAGTGGTTTCCTATTTTACTACTTGGGTAAGTACCACTACTCCTGGGTACTAGTTTAATTTCAAGTACCCTTGAACTGAGAGGTATGTGGAGGCTGCCATATTTGCCTCCTTTCAAACAATACCAGTTTCCTGACATCCTACTGATCACTTTGGCAGCAGTAGTGTCTGACTGGATTAGCTGCATGCTGGTTTCAAACATCTGATCTGCATGCTTGTTTGGGGTTTATGGTTAAAAGTATTGAAGGCAGAGGATCAGCAGGACAGCCAGGCAAAGTGCATTGTTTAACCACTTGCCGACTGCACGCTTATACCGTGCGTCGGCAAAGTGGCAGCTGCAGGACCAGCGACGCAGTACTGCGTCGCCAGCTGCAGGCTGATTAATTAGGAAGCAGCCGCTCGCGCGAGCGGCTGCTTCCTGTCAAATCACGGCGGGGGGCTCCGTGAATAGCCTGCGGGCCGCCGATGGCTGCTCGCAGGCTAAATGTAAACACAAGCGGAAATAATCCGCTTTGTTTACATTGTACGGCGCTGCTGCGCAGCAGCGCCGTAAGGCAGATCGGCGATCCCCGGCCAATCAGCGGGGATCGCCGCCATGTGACAGAGGACGTCCTGTCACTGGCTGCACAGGACGGATAGCGTCCTGTGCAGCCCGGATCACTGGGGGGACAGGTAGGAGAGGGAGGGGGAGGGAATGTCGCCGCGGAGGGGGGCTTTGAGGTGCCCCCCCCCCGCAACATGCCACCAGCAGGAGCGATCAGACCCCCCCTGCACATCATCCCCATAGGGGGGAAAAAAGGGGGGCGATCTGATCGCTCTGCGTGCCCTCTGATCTGTGCTGGGGGCTGCAGAGCCCACCCAGCACAGATCCCATCAAACAGCGCTGGTCCTTAAGGGGGGGGGTAAAGGGTGGGTCCTCAAGTGGTTAAAGAGGAGCTGTCAGCCATACTATCTAAAAAAAAAAAAAAACGTATACATAAGTAGATACATACTTGCTCTACTTACGTAACGTATTGCACTGTCCACGTTTTGATTTTAGTGATTTTTCTACAGTAAAAAAGAGAAAAAATATTAGCATTTCCCATTTTAAGTGTGGCTATTTTGAAGCCAATCCTGATGTCATTTCCTGCTCTACTCTTCTCTCTGCCTGATTTTCCCACCCTTCACTATAAAAAGTGCATTGTCTCAGCATGAGAAATATTGGCCAATCAGAGAGGAACAGAGGTGTGGGAGGGGAAAACAGGAGGGAAAGAGGCTTCAGCCAATCAGGCTGTTTTAGTTAAGTTTGAGGGGAAATAGAAAAGCAAAAAAGGACAACCCAGCATGCCCTGCAACTTCCTTTTTGCGTACCAAATTTTGTGTGTACCAAATAAGAGTCAGGTAAACTGGGGAATGATCATTTACCAACAAAAAAAGTCATAATGATTTTAACTTTTGGATTGCCTGGTTAGCATCCTTATTACTTGTTTACCAGATAAAAATAAAGAATTGATTGTTGATTTTATGCCCAACAGTTACACTTTAAGGTAAACCTGAGGTGAGCCTTACAACAAAAGCCAGATGCCTGCTGGAAGCTTCTGGACCCCCCAAAGGCTTCCCATGTCCTACTGCAGATCACTGCCGCTGCTCAAGACCCTCTTGTAAATCTAGACCGCACTTCTCTCCAAGCAGCTCTCTTATTGCACAGGCGTGGTTGTACTCTCTCCTGCATAAAGAGGGGCGTGGCCACATATACTATCCGATAAGCTCTTGTTGGTTGTGCTCCAGTGGTCTGTGCATGGCAACCGTGGGGGTTAGGAGGATGTAGGAAGCCTCTGTATATGGCTTGGTAATAATTAGTTTATGCCGGTACTTTACAAACACATTTACATTAAAAAATATTTTCCCTAAACTACCGATTTCTCATTGGTGCTCACAAAACGAATTGACGTAGGTACCCTCCTGCTCATGAAAGTGGGTTAGGGATACAAGAGTTGCCTTGTCTGGGGTGCAAAAATGGCCAGCAGCAGCCCTATTTCAGGTTTGTACTTCCAGGATAGAGTTGGCTGTTGCCATATGGGAACTATAGAAACCATGACCAGCTTCTGACTATGAACATTCCACAGCTAATTGTAGACAGTTATAGAGCGGTTCTCACTGCAGCGTGCAAGAGTTCTAAACTTTCCTGGAAGAGGATAATGGATACTTTGCAAGCCGGGAAAGTCAGAGGATTCCTAAGGTTTATAATTATCATTATTATTTTGGATCCATTGGTTGTGTGACTGCAGCACCATTTTGTGTCTTCCCCATTCCATATACTTCTAGGGCTGCATTTGCAATAGGACAGTTCAATGCACACAAACACATAAGAAAACCACATTAGGCCGGGCGCCCACTTGCGTTTGCAAAAGGCTGCAAGCGATTTTGCTGCGTGATTTGTGCAGTGATTTAGAGGAAAGGGATTTTGAGCCCCGCTTTCCTCTATTAACCCTTTAGCAGCCAATATATTTAGCAGCTTGCAAGTGCCCCAGGCCAATTTTATTTTTAGCACTGTTTTTATTTACAGTATTTATTTCATTTCCCTGCTTCTAATTAGTACTGCTGTAATGTGTATTTTGTGAGACAATAGCAGAGGACCTTGTGCTTTCACGTTCTATATTTTCTGCTAGTAGAGAGAGATCAAATCATTCTAAGAATTTACAGCACAATGAGTTCTGCTGACTGAGGTCAAAAGCACTGCAATCAAATGAGATAATTTTATTAAAGCTGCTAATGGGTTAAATCTTTGAAACTGCTGCAGGACCCGCAATTGCAATTAAGGCAAATTGCAATCACTGATGTGGGCTCACCTCCATATTTATTTTTTTTAATTTTTTTTTGTGTGCAATTGCAGTATGTTGTTTTTTTTTTTCTGGACAATGCTCATTTGAACAAGGCTATGGAGATTGCATGCACTTTAACACTAATGTACGAAAAACTGCCCACAAAAAACTCACCTGGACACTGCAGGCCCTAAGTATGGAGAGGAGTACCATTTTTTTTATTTTTTTGTTATATATGTCCCTATTGAGAGGGGAACACACACACACACACACACACACACACACACACACACACACACACACACACACACACACACACACACACACACACACACACACACACACACACACACACACACACACACACACACACACACACACACACACACACACACACACACACACACACACACACACACACACACACACACACCCTCTGCCCATATCCATTTGAGTAATTGGGAGCATTTCAAACTGAGGGCCAGTGCACACCTAAAAGCGCTAGCATAATCGCAAACGCTCAGCTCTTTTAGAATTAAATGCTCTTAATGCTTCAATGCAAATTGTATGCAGCTTGGAACTAGGCCGAACTATAGTTATGCTGATTGGCTCAATTACAGGCTACATACTTGCCCTTTCTAACTGCAATCTATTTAACTTAGCTAGAGCTTCTTCTAGCCCCCTGTAGTTATTCTGGTCCCTCGTAGTCTCATCCCTGCAGTAGCTGTAGCCTGCGGAAGGTTTGGCGACTGCGCCAGTCGTCAGCCACTGCGCCAGTCGTCAGCCACTGCGCATGCATAGGCTCTGCCGTGCACCTTCCTGTTTGCGCTCCCGTGGTTGGGAGGGGTTTGCGCAGCTAGTAAAAATTAGAACTGTGTATGCGCCATACACTCTCGGATACCGGAGTGTGATCTCTTAATATTCCCTTTATGGCCTTGTTTCCACTTTTGCAATTTCAGCCACAGTTTCAGCAATCCGCAAGGACATCACACAGTGCAGTGATTGCACTTCCTGATGTTTCAAACCATGTGTTGCGAATCACCAGGGAAACGCAATGTGTGATTGCCTGCAGTTCTGCATGTTCGCGGTGCAATCCCATTTGCTATAAATTAATAGGATCACAACCGCACCGGAGAGAGAACTGTGTAACACGCAAGCACGATCGTGGAAACCAGACCCGTTGCTATTATTGGATTGAGTGGTCAATAGTCTATGAAAATTGCACGGTTATTGTTCGCCTTTGGAGATTGAGCAGCCATTGCTGGGGCCCATTTGATGCAGAAGCCCAGTGCTGCACTGCGCATGCATAGGATCGGCCATGCACCTCCCTGTTTGCTGCACTGTAAACTCCAATCCGCCCCCCTTGGTTCCCCAGCTGCGTCAAAGGCAGTTGCCATTTACACAGTTCCGCTTCCCTCCCTACCCCCTCAGGCATCATGCTACTCGTCATGGTGTTTTTGTTTAAGGAGTGAGCTGATCCAGATCACCTTGCGTATTCCTATACACAGGCAGGTGTATTTCCAGCTGCATACCAGCACCTCCTATATACACAGCATGTGACATTATTTGTCACTGTACATATTCTGGCTCTGATGCATTTTATTTTTGCTTGTGTTTTTGTGAAGAATGAATCACTGGCCTGTGCGTATTGATGAGTATTACCTAGCAATCCCCAGAAGTGTTGTTATAAACAGTCTCTCCATTCTGCTGCTTTGTAAGCCCTGCTGGTTTATCGTGCCTTCAGGCCCATCAATGGCTTGTGTGTGTCGGTTATTTTTATCATGTTGTTCTACCTTTTAGGCAATATCCCATTTTCTGCTCCACCTCTGTTTGCGTACTTTCAGTATAGGCTTCCAGGCTATTCAAGGTGAGTGACGTAAAGCAAAAATGTCACCAAGGAGGGATCAAAGCCAAGCGCATGCGAGTCTCCAGCCAGCCTTTTTTAAATGTATTTACCGTATTTATTTATTTTTATTTTAATGTTGACTAGGGGAGAGGAAGGGGGAATTTTCAACTTGAGGGTTTTATTGTTGTTGAGGGTCCAGTTGGAGAACATTTTTTCTTCCTTTTATATTGTGACGTCTGTTGTTGTGCCCCTGGGAACACACTTGGGGCACAGTTTGCAGTGTTTCCCACACACAATTTTCCGCAAATGTTTATGATTTTCTGGGTTGTGTGACGCAATGGCCTCAATTCAGGTAGGGTTATCAAACAAATTACCTCATGTGAAGTAAATTACCTCATGAGGTAATGAAATTTAGCAATTCTGGTAGGTTTTAGTCATGTTTTACCACATGAGGCAAATTAACTCATGAATTACCTCAAAATGTACATTAATTTTACCGAAAACCGCTATCCTCATGGAAATTGGGGGGCATGTTAGCACATAACTTACCGATCAGTTTAAGACCTGCCTGTACCTGGAGGTAAAGTAAATTTGTATGCATTTTGCAGTTTTTAGTCTGCTTTCACAGTGGGACGTTACAGGCGCACGTTAGAGCAGCCTGTAACGCATCCCCCACCGCACAGCAATGAAAAATCAATGGGCTGTTCACAGTGCCCACATTGCGTTACACAGTAACGCTGCACGTTCGTTTGAAGTGCAGCATACTGTGCGTTTTAGCGGCTTAAGCCGCGTTAGACTGTTTGCACATGCTCAGTATAGGGTTTTTTTTATTTTATTATATTGTAGGCGGAGAGGAGGCGGGGAGAGGCCGCTACGTATCCAGGCACATGGCTACTTTATATTCACTGCACTTGCAGTGTTTACTTCCAGGAGCCGCCGTTGATTGGCTGGCGGGACCACGTAATGCGGAGTACTCCTCTCACGTGGTCTCCGCAGCGCATCCGACCGAGCAGGTGCACCAAGAGCTGCTTGTAACGTGGCTCTTGGTAGCGTCCTGCTCCAACACCACTAGGCGCTGCGTTAGGGGCACGTTATGCGCCCTATAACATCCCCTAAACGCAACGTCCTGGTGGGAAAGTAGCCTTAGTGTCGTTCCAATTCAGGCTGTGTAATAGAAAAGAATAGTTGAAATAAAACTCCAAATATTTACTGGATTTTTTTTTAAATAAGGGATGCTTATAAATATACTTTTCATAGGTTGTTACATGATCAATTACACCTCCCCCCCCCCCCCCTCAAAAAAAAAAAAAAAAAAAAACTCTTCCAAAGACTATCCTAACTTATGGAAGACGATTAAAGACTTTTATTTACTGCATGCTTACCACTCAAATACCTCATGTTCGGAAATGGAGAAAAGTCTTTCAAAATTGCTAAAAAGAAAAGAGGAAAATACCTAATTTACCTACAACAAAATATTTACCTCACATAGCTGCCAGAATTTAGGCCATGTAGTTTATTAAGAAACACATGGAATTAAAGAGAACCCGAGGTGGGTTTGAAGTATATTATCTGCATACAGTGGCTGGATCTGCCTATACAGCCCAGCCTCTGTTGCTATCCCAAACCCCCCTAAGGTCCCCCTGCACTCTGCAATCCCTCATAAATCACAGCCACGCTGCTGACAAACAGCTTGTCAGGGCTGGCTGTGTTTATCTCTATAGTGTCAGTCTGCTTCTCTCCCCGCCTCCTGCAGAACTCCGGTCCCCGCCTGCATCCCTTCCCTCCCTGCTGATTGGAGGGAAGGGACGGGGGCAGGGACCAGAGCTATGCAGGAGGCGGGGGAGCAGCTGAGACTGACACTACAGATGTAAACACAGCCTCACACCACGGCTGTGATTTATGAGGGATTGCAGAGTGCAGGGGGACCTTAGTGGGGTTTGGGATAGCAACAGAGGCTGGGCTGTATAGGCAGATCCAGCCTCTGTATGCAGATAACATTCTTTAAACACACCTCGGGTTCTCTTTAAGCAGAATGCCGTTTGCTTTAAAATCTATCAAAAAAAAAATGCAAACAAACCCGTACGGCATGCGATTCCCAATTGGGCTATTGACTTAAATGGCAAGTGTAATTGTGTGCGTTTGCTGAGTGCGGCAAACGTGCGCGATTCAAAACAAGTGTGCTGAGTAGAGAGGGGGGGGGGGGGGGGGAGTCATCCAGAGAGGAACACGGCTTTTGAACTCCACAAGAGGAATGTAGACCACCACTACCCCAGTCCTACCTCAACTTCTCCCACCCACATTGAAAGTCTGTCAGTCATGTCTTTGGGGGGCTTCCGTAAGCTGGGCATTAAATCAAAGCACCCATCTCTTTATGCAGCTTGAACATGAAACAATCAAATCCTGCTTTTCAGGCTGCATACATTTGCATAATGCTGCATCAACTCTAAATTATTTGCATGTCATTGACCATCCCTACCCATCTCCTGTGTTATCTCGTGGGAGGGGTAATGGCACTCACAGCCTTCTTCCCACTGCTGTCTATGGAGGGTGTGTGTTTACGACTCCTCTTCTCTTAGTTTCGCCAGATGGGGGGTCACTGCAAAGGCTGCCACTTCTCCTCCAACCTCTTTTCAGGCTGAGGGGAGAGAGATGGCACAAGGAAAGCCAGGCCTGGCAGGTTGTCACATGACCACCCAACTTTGGCCACAAGCTGCAGTTGGCATCTGCAATTGTGTAGTGGGTTCACAAAACTTGATACTACACAAGATACCCATGGGTCATGCAAGACCCATTTATCAAGTCATGTACTGTGCAACTTTCAGTATGTACATATACTGTAGAGGAATAATGGCAGTGCATGGAAAGAGCTATACAGGGTTTTTGATATAGCACCAGACAAACTCTGTATTCAGTCTGATGCTGGGGTCATCATTTTGTGAGGCTTTAGATTTTCCAGATCAATAGTTGTAAGTAAAAACTGCAATGTTTCTTCTTTCTATAAATTGTTTCTTTGTTTTGACTTGTAAGGTCACAATAAGTGGATAGTGGCGAGGACAGGAGGTAAGGAAAGTCAGAAGGCCGCCTATAATATAGTTTAGTGCCCTTTACTGCATAGCAGACGATGAAACCAAGGAATGTCCATATCTGTATAAGTGACCTCAGCCTGATTATATTACATTCACCTTTTTTAGATTTCTGTTCTAAAGGCTCATCTACACCATGAGTTTTTTTTCGTGCGATTCGACTTCCGATCGCATGATCTTCTTCGGTATGATCGAAGATCCGATCGAACGAAGAATTGAAGTGCCTCCACACGTATGCGTTTTTTTTAAATCAATTTCGATTGGTTTATCAATCGTAAAGGAATCGACTTTGGTTTTGGAAAATGCAATCTTTTTTGCGATCGATTGTAAAAGGGCGTGTTTAGACAAGGGATGGGTGGTGCTAAGCGACTGAACATCTGACTGGAAGAACGCCCTGAAGTGCCACAAATACTTACCTCCCATGACAATATCTTCTGAAAAGTCCCACGCCAATATCCTCTCTTGTTGATTGAAGAACTGCACGCTCCCGCCGCCGCCACACACTGCCGCTATCCGCACAGCTCTAACTATACAGAGTTGTAAACATCTTTACAATTGGCACCAAGGCTCCCCATTGGTCTATTCACAGACCAATGGGGATACTCCTGACCATGTGCTCCAGCCTTCCCACTTCCTTCATGAGCACCTCCCACAATTGATGAAAACAGATTGTGGGCTGTCTAACCGGGTCGAACTCATTAACGATCGATTAATCGATCGTTAATAAAATAGCATACTAACGGTTCAGTTTCAGCTATTGCATTTGATAAAATCAGATAACCTCCAACCTGTCCAATTCCATCTCGCTCGATCGAAATCGACCTAATAATTGCAAAGAAACATTTACCGCATTCTATCGCAAATTAGATTCGATCAGATGTGTCGATCGCAAGTAGGATTGAAAGACTCACATTGCATGGGGTAGAGGGGGCTTAAGATTTCAAGGGTAGGTGAGTGCTAACGGGGTCATGGGCATTCCAGAACAGGAGAGAGGCTCATGAGAAAATCCTGTGTGTAGCATCAGACAGACAACAGACAAGAGGTGGAGAATGTTTGTAAAGCAGAGGGTTTCATCTGGGGTGGTGCATGATTGTTGATGCACATTCCACAAATCAGACAAGTATTAGATGTTTAGGAGGACATTTCCATGGCTTGCATTATGGCGTAGTAACCTTAGCAGTGTACTTTGTGCTATTGCCCTGCAGTGACTTTGCAGAACTCCTGCGTACCTGGAACTGTTGACAGAGCCTAGTTTCACGCTGTAAGTAGCAGGCTGGGTCACAGCTTACGTCTGTTCAAACAGGTGGAACGACATTTGTCCGGGTTTTCTTGCACTTGTAAAGTGATGCAGTTTTCAAACAGAAAGCTTAGTTCAGTGTTAAATTGACAGGATATAAATTATGAGATGTCCGCTGGGATGGGCAGCTGACACAACCCAGTGCAATGTCTCCTGACGCTGTCACTGGTTTCAACTTTGGCATTTGTGCAGACTGTCCATGTGACAGTGGCCAGTAATTGGGAGAAAATCATAGTGAGATGGTGGAACCTTCAACACCTGCAGGTTTTTATCACTGTCTGTATTTTTGTTTGGGGAGAAAACCTGACACAGTTTGTAAAAAGCCCTTCTACACTCAATATGGGCTGGTGCACACGCTTGCAGGGGGGAAACTGCTTGGTTAATGAAAGTGAACGGGATGGTGCACACCAGTGCGGGTCGTCTTTTCCACAAACGCAAACTCGGGGGCTGCAACCTTTTTTCTGAGGCGTTTCGGCCTCAATGTTAAGCAAAGGAAAGTGGAAAACTGCTCTGAAAAATGCTAGATCAGAGCGGTTTTCCAGGCGTTCTTGTTACAGAAGCTGTTCTGTAACTGCTTTACTGTAACAAAATATGAAATCTGCTACACAAAAAATGCTCCAAAACATGCTAGGCGTGTTTAGAAAATCTCTCTAAACATGCCTAGATCCCTCTGAAAATCTGCTTCAAAAACCTCTAGTGTTTTACGGATCTGCTAGAGGTTTTTGGTGTGCACTGGCCCTATTTCACACTACAAAAGGCATGCGCAAATGTCATTTGAAGTATCCATTGCCGATGCATGCATGTCGCGGCTGCAACACAATAGAACCCGGCGGGAAATTGCTTGCGCTGTGCGATAGAATTCTGCCAACTGTGTTACGTTGCACCGAGCGGGTATGTGTATATATACACCACCGGTGAGCTGGTGGGTGCAGGGTGAGTCAAATGACTGCTCGCCCTGCTGCAGTTCAAATCCCCACTCGTTAAATACTATTTTCCCTCCGAATCGTAGCTACTTGGAGGGAGAAGTAATTTTATGGTTTAGCAATCTTCGGAACCCCGAATTTTACCTCGCGCACTGTAGCATTAATGCTATAGCTGCGCCTAGTTTCAGCGCCATGCACCAAAATAACCTGCTTCGCCGATCGGGAACGCTGAGCTCTACTGTGAACAGTAACATGAGTCTGTGGCCTTTCATGTTGCCGTGCGGATCGCACACTGTGTGCAACTATCAGCAATGCACTTAGGCTCACCACACCATACAATCTTGGTTGTTCAATCTTACCACCTTCATGTAGTATAAGAGCTTAACAAAACAATCCTTCCAAAGTATTTTCAATCTGTTGGCTCTTATACTACATAGATTTGGTGAATCTGTACTGTAATTAAGATTGCATGGTGTGTGGTGAACCTCAAGGTGGCCATACACTGGTTGATTTGCCATCAGATCGACCAACAGATAGATCCCTCTCTGATCGAATCTAATCTATGGCTGCCTTTACTGCAAACAGACTGTGAATCGATTTCAGCATGAAATCTATTCACAATCTTTGAAGCTGCCGCCGCCGCCGGCCCCCCTGCATACATTACCTGCTCCGCCGGCGCGAGTCCCCCGGTCTCCGCTGTCTTCTTCTCCGCGCTCGGCTCCAGCTTCACTTCCTGTCCGGGGAAGTTTAAACAATAGAGGGCGCTCTACTGTTTAAACTTCCTCTCGGGACAGGAAGAAGTGAAGCCAGCCGGAGCCCAGTGGAGAAGGAGCAGAGGGGACACGCGCCGGCGGAACAGGTAATGTATTGCAGCTAGCGCCGGTCATCGGACATTCGAACGCCGCTATCGTCGCACTCCCGACCCGCCGGCGATCGAGCGAAATCTTCCGGTCGGACGGATCGACGGGAACGATCGATTTCGGATGGAAATCGATCGTTCGGTCAGCGTTTGCGCAACGATTTCACAGCAGATTCGATCACAGTGATCGAATCTGCTGTATATCGGCGGGAAAATAGGTGAATGGGCCCCTTTAGAGTGAATGGGCCCTAAGGCAAATACAATTTTGTGCTTGTGTTTTCTGATGCGCTTTATAACGCAAACCTCTGTGTCCGCAATGCAATACAACTCAGCGAAAAATCTGTCATCTGCAAAGACTATTCTCAAGTGCGTTCATTTGCAACGTGTGGGAACACAAGACATGACCGGGAACGGTAAGTGCTTGGTTCACACGGACAGTTCTCTGACGTTACACGATGGCCTCACTGCTCGTTGTATTTAACGCTGGCCGTTTAGATGAATGAACAGCCATTGGTGAGATCACTAAACGGCGTTTGCGCAAACGCCGCGTTTTTATCCTAATTTTCGCCGTCTTCTGCCCAGTGTTCAGCCGATCCTTGTTGCTTCCAGCATTGTTTACCGCCCCACTTCCTTGTTCCCCTGCGTCTGTCAGAACCAGCCCTAACATGAGTGTCTATGACGTTTCATGTTACCATGAAGATGTGCAGTGCATCAGAACTGACAGCATCGCACGTAGTGTGAACAAACCCTGACGCCCCTTTTATTCTTACTGGGTCACGGCATACCGCAAATGCCTCATCCTGCTGCAGAACCGGTGATAACCATATGGGGCTATTACACTAGTGCGTAGTGCATTGTGGTGCATGCAGTGCGTTTCTGGCCAACTTGCATTGTCTGCGGTTACCGCTGACACAAGTGTGAGGCAGGTGTCGCATTGTCTGCTTTCGTGCGCATTTTCTGCACAGTAAAACTGAGAACTCATGTTAATCAATGGGTTAGGTCAACCCTGAATGCAGATTTTGCGCGCAGAAAAAGAACTGACAAAATGAGCAGAATTAGCCTGCCGGATGTCAGTTTTATCTCTAAATTACTTTAGTTGCTGTGAGAATAAAAAGTCTGTGTGTCTCTGTGTGTCTCTGTGTGTCTCTGTGTGTCTCTGTGTGTCTCTGTGTGTCTCTGTGTGTCTCTGTGTGTCTCTGTGTCTGTGTGCATACAAACGCATATGTGCTGAAAAGAAACATACACAGACAACTGAAAGACAAGTGTGACCCCTGCCTGATCCTTTCCGAACAGTTTAGTCTGTGCCCCGCCCCCTCAAATAGAGGAATGATGTTACAGCAGCAGCACTGCCTACAGAGCTTGAGGATTTAAAGCAGGATTTTTAGCTGCAGACACCTCCTTTGATACAAGATATAATTTGGGCACCTGCATACCAACCTGGCAGATGCTCTATTTAGATCTGTGCATCAAGATAGGTGATAGTAATGCTGGGTACACACGATGTGTTTTTTCGGTCGATTTTCCGTTTTGACTGATTTTCGATTTGATTTCCCATTCGATTCTCTTATCTTTTCTTATCGATTTCAATTCACTTCTGAGAAATTGAGCAGTAAAACGATCTGAAGTAATATCGGACATGATGGAAATGATCTATTGAAAGCAAAAACGCAACGTGTGTACCTAGCATAATGCTAGGTACACACCATACAATTTTCTAGCAGATTTAACTGCCAGATCGATTATTTCCAACCTGTCCGATCTGAATTTCGATATATTTTTCAATCTCTCAATTGTTTTTTAATCGTGTTGTTTTTTAATCAATTTTTCATGGAACTGAAATCGATTGATCGAAATTCCGATCGGACTTGTTGTAAATAATCAATCTGGCAGGTAAATTCCCCCACTATCTATGTGGACCTGGAGGGGGAATAGTATTTAACGCGGCCGGGACTTGTGCAGCAGCAGAATCGGCCATATACCGGCTGTATCTCCCGGTGGTGAATTCTCTCGGACACAAATCTGCCAGATAATTGTGTATGGTGTGTACCGAGCATAATCCTGGAGGCGGTGTAGTCTGCTGGGACTTGCTGTTCCTCAGTGGCTGTAGGGTGACACCAGTGATAAGTTTATGGCAGAGTGTGTTGTATTGGCGTCCTCCCCCTGCACTGGCTTTAATGGTATCATGGTGGGAGGAGACTGGCGCGGTGAGAGCGCTGCACGGCAGGCGGTGGTGATTCCCACACGCTGATAATGTCATGAGCGAGACAAAGGGGAGATTACTGGCACCTCTCTCCTGATGGTGATTCCAGTGATGCGGCCTCCATTCTGTCTCTACAGGTGTGCTGCGATCTGCTGAGGTTAGGTTTCCTCTCCTCTATTGTCCAGCATTTTTCCCTCCATTCCCGAAACTCCTCTCAGTTTCTGTGTCTGTGTGTGTGTCTCTGTGTCTCTGTGTGTGTGTCTGTGTGTGTGTCTGTGTGTCTGTGTCTGTGTGTCTGTGTCTGTGTGTGTGTGTGTCTGTGTGTGTGTGTGTGTCTGTGTGTGTGTGTGTGTGTGTCTGTGTGTGTGTGTGTGTGTGTGTGTGTGTGTGTCTGTGTGTGTGTGTGTGTGTCTGTGTGTGTGTGTGTGTGTGTGTCTGTGTGTGTGTGTGTGTGTGTCTGTGTGTGTCTGTGTGTGTCTGTGTGTGTGTGTGTGTGTGTGTGTCTGTGTGTGTGTGTGTGTGTGTCTGTGTGTGTGTGTCTGTCTGTGTGTGTGTCTGTCTGTGTGTGTGTCTGTCTGTGTGTGTGTCTGTCTGTGTGTGTGTCTGTCTGTGTGTGTGTGTGTCTGTCTGTGTGTGTGTGTGTCTGTCTGTGTGTGTGTGTGTCTGTCTGTGTGTGTGTGTGTCTGTCTGTGTGTGTGTCTGTCTGTGTGTGTCTGTGTGTGTGTGTGTGTCTGTCTGTGTGTGTCTGTGTGTGTGTGTGTCTGTCTGTCTGTCTGTCTGTCTGTGTATGTGTCGGGCATCCTGTGTGCAAAGGAAACTGCCTGTGATGCCCCCATACACAAATCCATACTACTGGTTATTTATTTATTTAGTCCGGTTATAGCTTGGGTAATGCAAAGTGCACCTTTAATCAGACATGTAAGCAGCCTTTGTCTTCTGGTCCACTTACAGGTCTGCTAAAGCACACCTGAAGTGAAAGGGATATGAAGGGTGCCATATTTATTTTCTTTTAAACAATACCAGTTGCCTGGCTGTCCTGCTGATTTCTTTGCCTGCAGTAGTGACTGAATTGCGCACTGGAAAGAAGCATGCAGCTAATCCAGTCGCATTTCAGTCACACCTGATCTGCATGCTGTTTAAAAGCGGAATATAACCCAGAATTTCTTTTTGTTTTTGTTTTTTAGTAAAACAGCATTCAAAGGGTTACATCACAGGGCTGACTCTTTCTTCTGCAGGGAGAACCAGCATCTGAACTGCTGTTAAGCTTATCTTGAGTACACATTCTTTACTTGATACATTTATGTAAACATTCTCTGGCTGTGCAGGACTTCAGCTGATGAGTCCTGGGGTGACACACAGGTCAGAAATCACTGCTGGCAGCATTCACAACAGAATGACAACCGTTATGAATAAAATGCACCAGCAGCTTTCAAAATAAAGTAACTGAACTTTGGGAAGTTATAATGTCTAAATGAATATTAATACTTGTGCACAAAAGCAAATCTGATAATTGTATGGGTTATAAAAAGGAGGAAAACACATTTTTGTTGAAAATTTTGTCAGTTTTAAACTGCTTTAAGGGTTAAATGTATTATGCTGGGAATACACAGCTCATTTAGATGGCTCGATAGATAATTTCCGATCTCACGCCCGATCGTTTCCACGCTCAATTCTGCATAGAGGACAATGGGAAAAGATAAGAAAAACGAATGGAAGATAAGAGAATCGCCCGCAGAATCGAGCGCGGAAAAACGATCTGGCGCAGAATCAACCAAAATTACAATCGATGTTGCCTCACAGAGAACTGTCAGATGTGATCATAGTGATCGAATATGGCAGTAAAAATCAATGCTTGTATTGCCAGTGCTACTATGCTAAGGAACGGACTGTGAGCTCCCTAGCGGGTGACAGAAACTGATTGCACTCTGTAAAGTGATGCAGAACATGTCCGCACTTCATAAAACTTACCAAGAGTTTCTGCAATAAGTTGCTCACCAATTAGTGCTCATGTTATCTGATAGGGATGCTAGCAACTATGGCAGGCCTTTTAGCTGTATAGACATACTGTAGCCACTGACTTGGCAGATAGTAAGTCGCTGGCTGTGACATGACCCATAGCTGTTAGCACCTGCTTGGAATAACATCGGCAGCTGCAGTCACAGCTATGTCGTCGTTCAAGTGACATCAGCCTGTGGCTCTCTAAAGCAGCTTGATATGGAAACTGGTTATAGCTGCAGAGTCTCTAATGTGACAACACACTTGCCAAAATCCTGACTGAGTTCTCTTTTCTTTTGAGGGACAGTTGGATTGCTGAGAGTTGTAGTTCCCCTCAGGTCACGGTTTTCCCAAAGCTCTTTGCAGCCTCCATACTATTACAGGCTTGTGTTCTCTTCAGCTGTGTCCACACTTTCTCCTGCCTTCCTCTTTGCTTTTATTGTTTAAACAAGCATTGTAAAAGTAAATGCCTCTTGCAGTAGTTGGCACGCATTCTGTCATGGGGTTTAGTTCTGTTTTCCTTATTCACCGTCACTGACTGTCCTCAGAGGAGCTCACAGTTTAAACCTTACTACGGGTCAGACGATTACCACTCTCATTTCTTTTCTATAATATAAATGCTTGTATGCATGTTCAATAGCTGTCATTGTAAACCAGGGCTGTGGAGTCGGCGTCAAGGAGCTGGAGTAATTTTGGGTACCTTAAGTTTGAGTTGGATTCAGAGGTTTCTTAAACTGAGGAGTCGGAGTCTGATGATTTTTGTACCAAATCCTTAGTTCTGCTGAGTATTAGACTAAGGAGTCGGAGTCGAGGAGTCTGAGCTATTTTGGGTACCTGGAGTCAGTTTGAGTCGGTGGTTTAAAGGAATACTGTAGGGGGGTCGAGGGGAAAATGAGTTGAACTTACCCGGGGCTTCTAATGGTCCCCCACAGACATCCTGTACCCACGCAGCCACTCACTGATGCTCCGCCCCCCGCCTCCGGTTCACTTCTGGAATTTCAGACTTTAAAGTTTGAAAACCACTGCTCCTGCGTTGCCATGTCCTCGCTCCCGCTGATGTCTCCAGGAGCATACTGCGCCTGCACAGACCATACTGGGCCTGTGCTAGAAGACTCCTGGTGACGTCAGGGGGAGCGAGAACATGGCAACGCAGGAGCAGTGGTTTTCAGACTTTAAAGTCTGAAATTCCAGAAGTGAACCAGAGGCGGGGCCAGAGCATCGGTGAGTGGCTGCGCGGGTACAGGATGTCTTCGGGGGACCATTAGAAGCCCCAGGTAAGTTCAACTCCTTTTCCCTCGACCCCCCCCCCCCTTTTAAAGAGGAACTGTCGCGAAAATCTTAAAATTTAAAACACATACAAATATGTACATTTCTCCCAGAGTACAATGAGCCATAAATTACTTTTTTTCCCCAAGGTTGCGGTCACTTACAGTAGGCAGTAGAAATCTGACATTACCGACAGGTTTTGGGCTGGTCCATCTATTCATGGGGGATTCTCAGCATGGCCTTTAATCTTCATAAAGACGTTCTCTGACAATTATTAATACAAAGACGCTGTCCAGCCTCCCTGCTCGCTGCACACTATTTTGGCAGTTGGACGGGAGCAACTGCCATTTACCAAGTGCTTTTAAAAATAAAGAAAATCCTCAGAACCCCCCTATGAGAAAATGGGCTAGTCCAAAATCTGTCAGTAATGTCGGATTTCTACTACCTACTGTACGTGACAGCAACATAGGAGAAAAGTAATTTATGGCTCATTTTACTCTGGGAGAAATGTACTTCTTATTTGTATGTGTTTTAAATTTTAAAGGATACCTCAACTGACATGTGACATGATGAGATAGACATGGGTATGTACAGTGCCTAGCACACAAATATCTATGCTGAGAAAGAAGAAAAGGAATATCAGGTATGTAAGTGGCTGACTCAGTCCTGACTCAGGCAGGAAGTGACTACAGTGTGACCCTCACTGATAAGAAATTCCAACTATAAAACACTTTCCTAGCAGAAAATGGCATCTGAGAGCAAGAAAGAGATAAAAAGGGGAATTTCTTATCAGTGAGGGTCACACTGTAGTCACTTCCTGTCTGAGTCAGGACTGAGTCAGCCACTTTCATACCTGATATTTAACTCTTTCAGACAGAGAAAGAAAAAAAAGGAACACCGCATAGTTATTTGTGTGCTAGGCACTTTACATACACATGTCTATCTCATTACGTCACATTTCAGTTCGGGTATCCTTTAAGATTTTAACGACAGTTCCTCTTTAAAAAAAAAAAAAACTTTGGAGTTGGACGATTTTTGTACGGACTCCACAGCCCGCGCTGATCGATCATTAGGACAACTGTTTGTACCGATGTTGTACTGTGCTGGTCAATGGCATGGTGATGGTGAGAGGGGCACGATGGAGTGGTGCATGAGTGAGCAGTGTTTGGTGCCAGTTTATCACTTGTCATTATCTGGAAGGGGCATTATTGGTCGTTGGAGAGCGGCCATGTGAACAAAATGATATGTCGCTTCTGCCCTTTACCGCGCACACAACGACCTCCGACGAGTCTGGACTCCTGTCTGTACAGTGTGTATGCTATTGTTTACCTGACTTCACTCACGCTTACTGGTAGCTGGTCGTTTGTTTTCACCGACTTCAATCTAGTGTGTACCTAAGGCTTCAGTTACATACAATTTGCATCAAACTTCATTTGATTTAATGATTTATTAAAGCGGGATTGTCACCATAAAAATCGAATTTCAACAGCAACTGGTCTGAGTGTATTAAGTGAAAAAGATGCTAATCCTGCATTCAAAACGTAAAAAAAAAGCTTTCTGCTGTTGTGGTTTGGAGTTATCACATACCTTAGGAGCACTGGCCCTTTTAATTGCCATTCAGCTGCATGCTGGGGGTTCTTTTTATCTTTAAAGGGGAACTGAAGAGAGAGGTATATGGAGGCTGTCATGTTTATTTCCTTTTAGACAATACCAGTTGCCTGGCAGCCCTGCTGATCCTCTGCCTCTAATTCTATTAGCCATAGCCCCTGAACAAGCATGCAGCAGATCAGGTGTTTCAGTGGTTCAGACTTATAAGTCTGATCTGACAAGACTAGCTGCATGCTTGTTTCTGGTTTTAATCAGATACTACTGCAGAGAAATAGACCAGCAGGGCTGCCAGGCAACTGGTATTGATTAAAAGGAAATAAACAGGACAGCCTCCATATACCTCTCTCTTCAGTTCCCCTTTAATATATTCCTCCTCTTCCCTTTATTTCCCTGCCTAGCTGAAACATGATCCTCTGCTCACTTGTGTTTACAAGCAAGGCTGAGGTGACTCAGCGATTGGAGGAAAAAAGTAAACGTTGAGGGAAGAAATTACATCAGTATTTTGCCTCAAACTGTGGGAAAAAGACATGGTTCCCAACAGGAACAGAACTCTCTTTACTTACTATATACAATTCACTGAAATCAAAACGTGGACAGTACAATACATGTCATCAGTAGATAAATACTTGCTCTACTTACATATGTTTTCTTTTTTCTTTTTTTTCCCTGGCATATTATGGCTAATCCTCCTGCTTTAAAGAGGAACTCCAGTGAAAATAATGTAGTAAAAAAAAAGTGCTTCATTTTTACAATAATTATGTATAAATGATTTACTCAGTGTTTGCCCATTGTAAAATCTTTTAAATCCCTGATTTACATTCTGACATTTATCACACGGTGGCATTTTTACTGCTGGCAGGTGATATAGCTGCTGCTTGCTTTTTTGGCAGTTGGAAACAGCTGTAAACGGCTATTTCCCACAATGCAACAAGGTTCAGACAGGAAACTGCCAGGAGTACCACGGTCCTCAGAGTTTCTTGTGGGAGGGGTTTCACCACAATATCAGCCATTCAGAGCCCCCTGAACAGTTTGTGAAAAGGAATAGAGTTCTCATGTAAAAGGGGGTATCGGCTACTGATTGTAATGAAGTTCAGTTCTTGGTCACAGTTTCTCTTTAACATATCCTAGACCACCTGTAGCTCTGAGGCCTGGGGCCCACTGCAAGGAACCACTGCGATTTGTGTAGCATATTTTGCAGTGTTTTCTGGCGAGATTTCGAAATGTATTTGAATGAAATGCCAGCGATTGTACAGCCATTACGATTTTGTTTTTTCGTGTGGTTTTGAGTAATAAAATCACTGCAAGATTGCTTTTGTATAGCAAAGCGATTTTGCAGCATTCCTATACTTTGTATTCCGAGCACAAAAGCTACAAAAATGCTACAGGACCGGATTCTGTGGAAATCGCAATCGCTACTGTGGAATTGCCTCCTTTATCTTTAATTAGCCTTGCGCTATTAGAATTGCCGGTGGTTCCAAAGTGCACTGAAACCACTCCTGCGGGTTCCAGGCCTGAGCGACGTGAGCTGTCCGATGTCTTCTGTAGAACGCTGATATGTGTGCCTGCTATAGAAATGCATAGCATCAGCACAAAGTAAATCAAACAGCAGTACTGTGGCAATTCATGACTAGATTTGCACATTAAAGCATCTGTGGCAGTTGACAAACCTTCGTGGCATTCGGAAGTCCAATGTTTTTGTGAGAAGGGACAACCAACGTCGTTAAACTGAGTAGAATCCAGTCCATTGTTCTGGAGGGGCGTGTCCTCTAAGTGGCACGAGCCATGTATGTCACATACATGATAATGGAATGTTTATGAATGCATTCTTCTCCCAGGCGTTGCACCTCTCCCTGGTGCCAGGAGCCGGGGTGTGGGTATGTGTGGCCTACATCAGCCTCATATGCCTCCTATCTCTGGAATGCTGTGATTACCGGCTATGACTCCAGATAACTCTCTCCTTCTTCTCTCTCTTGTCCTCAGACTCCACCAAAGATGTCTACCAAAACTACCAGCACGAATAACATAGCACAAGCAAGGAGAACCGTCCAGCAGCTCAGAGTGGAGGCCTCTATAGAGAGAATAAAGGTAATGCTCAGTGTGTGTTTGTTGCTCGTACCCCCGGCCGGTAAGGTGTTCTTGGGTTTAAACCGAATTGTTGTTATACAGTCGCTTCAGTATCACTTTAAAGTTATTTATCTATGAAGAACACAATACCCAAGCAGCTCGAAGTGACCCAAAACTACTAGGAAAGTATAGAGGACTGAAAGAGACCGAAAAGCCCTCCTACTAAAAAGCCAACGCTCAGTGTAATTTGCCTTCTTAAAGCAGATGGTATTTGCGATAATTCAGCTTTAAGTGAGCGGCTGTAGACTCCCACAATGCATCTTTACTGAATATGCAAATTATCTTTCTGCCCTCGAAGCCAGGCTTACATCCAGAACCGCTAGTGTATAGCAAGCCTATAGCTTAAAAAATGTACAGAGCCACATTAACCCAACATGCAGACAGCCTGCTTCGGACTTTTTGGTCCTCCTTAGTGCATGGCAGGCATTGATATTGCTCTATGGGATAGGGCTTGACCAGTACAACAAAGTAACCAAGCCGGTCTGGGTGACCCAAAACTACTATGAAAGTATAGGGGACTAAAAGAGATCGAAAAAAAAAAAACCAACGCTCAGTGTAGTTTTCCTTCTTAAAAAAGCAAATTTACAGAGGGAAGGCTCTGGATCCAATAGTGCCTTCTCTGTCCTCTCTCCATGTCCTCTGTCCAGCCTTGTCGCCCCCCGTGCAGTTATTTGACCAACTGGTCAAATAAGCCTTCAGGAATCCTTGGAAGTCTAGTGTCCCCAAGTGCTTCCGTACACAGGCTGCCCCACACACTCCAGTGCCCCACACACTCCAGAGCCTCCTGTCTTCGAAAAGCAAAAGCACTGGGGGGCACAAATGCTTCCATAGCCTTCCAAGGGCTACCAGAGGTGACAAATTAGAACCGGGGACAGGGCTGGAACGAGGACACAGAGAGAGGACTTGGAGGATCCAGAGCTTTCCCTCTCCACATCTGTGGGAGGCCAAACATCATGACCTCCCGCAGCAGGTAGAGGTAATTTTAACAGAGGCACCAGTATAGAATAAAATATTTAAAAACACTTTAAATAGGGAGGTAGTGGTGGATTTGCCTCCCCAGAAGACTAAACTGACAGTTTTGTCAGCAAACTTCACTTCATTTGTGACTACAGTTATTGCAACGCATGTCGTGGGTCAAAGCCCACTACCTCAGGCTAAGTTAAAGTTCTTGTAAAACATTAGAGTAACCAAGCAGCTCAGGGTGACCCAAACTACTAGGAATGTATAGGGGGATAAAAGGAACCAAAAAGCCCTCCTACTAAAAAAGCAAAGCTTGGTGTAATTGCCTTCTTAAAACAGAAGGAAATTTGCAATAATTCAGTTATAAGTGAACATTTGTGGTTACCCACAATGCACTACTACTAAATATGCAAATTATCCCTTTTCGCCCTTGTTAAGCCAAGCAAGCATCCAGAACCGCTGGTGTATAGCAAGCCTATAGCTTTAAAGAGACTCCGTAACAAAATTGCATCCTGTTTTTTATCATCCTACAAGTTCCAAAAGCTATTCTAATGTGTTCTGGCTTACTGCAGCACTTTGTACTATCACAGTCTCTGTAATAAATCAATGTATCTTTCCCTTGTCAGACTTGTCAGCCTGTGTCTGGAAGGCTGCCAAGTTCTTCAGTGTTGTGGTTCTGCTATGCACTCCCCCCTCAGGGGGGAAAGAAACACACAAATGATCTCTTGAGATTCAAAAGGAAGTCTGTATACAGCCTGCTTGTGTATGGATGTATTTTCTATGTGTGGACATACTGTACATCAACCTACTTCCTGTTTTGGTGGCCATTTTGTTTGTTTATAAACAAACTTTTTAAAACGGTTTTTAACCACTTTTAATGCGGCGGGGAGCGGCGAAATTGTGACAGAGGGTAATAGGAGATGTCCCCTAACGCACTGGTATGTTTACTTTTGTGCGATTTTAACAATACAGATTCTCTTTAAGTTTTACACAGCCACATCAAACCCACATGTAGACAGCCTGTTTCGATCTTTTAGCAACCCATTTCCTGTTATGTTCTTTTTACAGATTTCCAAAGCATCAGCTGACCTCATGCGTTACTGTGACGAACATGCCAAGAACGACCCTCTGCTCATGGGCATACCAGCATCAGAAAACCCCTTCAAGGATAAAAAGCCTTGCATTATATTGTAGTGTCCTTGTCACTAGCGAACATCTCTGACTTTGTGTTTTCACTTACACCAAACAGATCCTTACTGAAATTAGACTAAGGGTTCTGGTATCCACTAAAAAAAACAAAAAAATGAAAAAAGAAAAAAAAACGATATTCTTTAATCTATACCAATGATTTTGTTTTCTATTTTTTTTTTTTTGTGTTTTTTTTTTTTGTTTTGTTTTTTTAGATTTCGTATTCATGGGAACAGTCTTTCTAAAAAAAAAAACACAAACCAAATTGTAATTTACTTACTGGGGAAGTGTTGGGGGTGGTAAATCTTTTTGTCAGCATTTTTGGTCGGGTTGTATTTTATTATGGATCTATTATTTTTGTTTTTTAATGTGCAGTGTCTACTCGTCTTAGTTAGTCTCGCTAGTACTCTTACCAAGACCAAAGTTGCCTCCGCCTTCTGCGCAAATTAGCGTTGCAGGCCGTGAACGGTGTAGCGCAACTAAGGGTCCGTTGCCATGTAGAATTCGTAGCTCTTGATCTGCCATTCCAATGTCTTGTCTGGTTTTTACTTTCATTCCAAATCCAGGTGATAATGGACTGTTTGAAGGAAGGGTGTATATGTGACGTATGCAAGGTTTGGGCAGCCATTTTGTAAGTTAGGCTGGTCTTAAAAAAAGAGAAGGCCCAGTGTGCACAGCTGACTAGAGCGTGCTGTCATTGGACAGTTTTTGCTTCCCAGTTCTGGTGCTAGTCTGAAATAATTACAGAGTAACTCCAGAATTTTTTTTTTTTTTACTGTACGGAGACCATCTTGGTCTTACCACCAGATGTTTGTGTGATTGGCTGGGCCTTTATAACTTCACTTATTTGTGTAGGAAATGGAATATGGCCAACACCATGGAGTGGGCCATATACCCAAGCACTTGATATTGGGAGGAAGCCAGTTTGTCCTGATGCTAGTAGGTAGCATACAAAAATGGCCACCCCATCTTGCTGCCAGGTGGTAGCCTTCAAAATGGCCACCCCATCTTGCTGCCAGGTGGTAGCCTTCAGAATGGCCACCCCATCTTGCTGCCAGTAGGTAGCCTACAGACTGGCCACCCCCCATCTTGCTGCCAGTATGTAGCCTACAAAATGGGCGCCCAATCTACGTAAACAAGCATGTACACTTTGAATGTCTTTAGGCCTCAAATCTGTATTTTCCTCCCCCTTCCAAACCTTGCTGTTTGCCTAGTTTGTATTAATCCTATGTAAGATCTCCATTTTTTATTATATGGTCAGCATACCTATACAGTATGGGATTCTTATCCGACACAAAGGTGTACTCTAAAGCTGAAGCCTTGCTCACATTGAATAGTGTTGGCCTCTCTTGGGGCAGTTTAAGGTATCTATGAAATCGTATTAAGTAGTCTTCTGGGTCTAGCCAATGCCCAGCCAGTTTGTCCAGCCAGTTCAGAATTACGACACAATTTGTGGTATAAAAGTTTGTGGCATTGGAACTGATGTATAGAAGTTCCCTAGTAATATCTTGATCTGAGTAGTTGCTAGAAGGAGCACTGTGAGTTTCTATTTGACTCTCTTTTATACGTGAAGTCCACTTATGGTGCAACACTGGCTGCTAGTTCTCAGATTTCTGCACCAAAGAACGCCGTTCCCTCCATAGTTTTATTACTTATGTTTGCACAGTTTCTTCTGGTGAATGGACAAGAACATTCTGCTTAGAATCACGTTCAGTATGTCCACTGGGTAGAAGGCCACGGAATAAGATGTATGGTAAATAATGGCAATTTTTTTCATAATGTCCATTATCTGTTCCAAATGTCTGATTCTTGAGGGTGGAATGTATCATCCTACCAACGCTGGCGTTTTCCACTTTCTGGTAACTTAACCGACTTGTACAAGCCAACCCCACAGCGTTAACACGTAGCCTTTTACCACCGAATACAGGTCATCTGTTTGGTAAATCGCTCCTAAGTATTTCAGTAAACAGTATAAAGAATTGCACTATTGGAAGTTGCAGGAAAGCTTGTATCAGGTGAAGTTATTGGAAGGGGAAAATATCTCTTCTCTAAACTTAACCGTGGGCCAAAATTACTCACTTTTGCTGTTGGTTTGCTTTTAGCTTTGTATGTATGGTACCTGAAACCAAGTATTATAATCATGAAGCCAAAGGTCCTTTATCCTTGGACCAACCCCCCCCCCCCCCCCCTTCTTGTCAATAAGATTTAATATTTTTTGGGGCAGGTCTACGAGACTCCTAACCTTAAGACTAGTCTGAATTCAATTTCTACTCACAATACAGGATTTACATTGTTGCATGAATAATTATATAGACATAAAGCTTTTAACTGCACTTTTTGCATTGTGTTTTTTTAAGTATTTGTCAATTGTCTGTGCTTACGAGCACCCAAAATCAGCCAAGTAATTCCCTTTTTGGCAATAAGATCCCTCTAAAAAAAATAAAAAAATGAACTGTTAAAATCTACGAAGCAAATTGGTGCTCTGACCTAACGCCATACTGTATATTTGTTCCCAAAGAAGTGGTGACACTTCACTATATATATATTTTTAATAAAACTTTTCTCAGTGCGTGTGTGTTAATTGGTTTCCAAGGCATATATATAAATATAAATATTTTATGAAATGGCAAAATAGTTTTAAAATGGTTTTAAAAAGTGAGTAAATGTGAGGCTTTTAAATGGGCACTCTAGATTATAGCGTATCTTAAGGATTAGTTTGGGGAGGGTGGGGTCAGGGTTCATGTGTTTAATTAGTACACTCCTAATGTGCCATAGTGAACAGTGTTTGTGTATGTGTGCTTAACTCCGCCTCCTTCCTTCTTCCTCCTCCTTATCCTCTTCCTCCTCCTTATCATCTTCCTTCTCTTCCTCCTCTTACTTCAGTGTTGCGAAACTGGCTGCACTTCTGCTGCACAGGACTAATCCGGTTGTGAGTCATAGATGGCCATTGAGAGGGCCACAGAATACCTAATTTACTATCGGTATGAGTGGATATTTATATAGACCAGTGTGATTACTTTAATTGCTTCCAAAATGTTTCCACATCATCAGCCATTCCACTTCTTATTTTGAAAATTAGATTTAGTCATTATCCGCACGCAATGAAGGTAGATGTTCTCTGGGCGTGGTCAGTAACAGACAGCCTATCGGCTTCTTACAAACTGGTGATATCACTGAAGTAGAGAAGACAAGATCAGCTTTACTGTATTCTCAGCAACAAAATGGCCGCCTCAGTTACCTTTTACTATGCAGTGTTGGGTTAACAGTGTAAGAGTGTTCTTTAATAAATAAGCAGTTTAGAGCCTGTCTCTTGTTATGCCTAGTATTTAATATTAATTCAGTTAGGAATATGACTGTTCCTATAAAAAGCCTTCTTTGTCTACTTTTTGATATTTTAGACAAGTTTTTAAGTGAACACTATATCAGACAGCATTAATGTGATTGCATATTGAAGTATTGTTTCCATAATTAGTAGTAAGGCTGTGTAGTATACAGCCTTACTACCTCAGCAACACAGGCTCCTGTCACAGACGAGGGTCTGTTAAAGAGGACGCACATTAAAAATACAAGATTTCAGAAATAAAATCTATTTTTTAAATTATAATAATAAATGGCAGTTTTTTTTCAGCTGCATGATGACAAAAATAAAATATTTTACATTTATTGGAGGAACCCCTCCCTACCTTTCATATTGCTGGGACAGAATCCGACAGACTAGTGGAGTAAGAGGTGTCCAGCAAAGCAGGAATTGCTAATGGCTGCCACCTGTATAACCCTAGTTATGAAAAGAGAAGGGTGAAAAGCATGCACTGAAATGCTCATAGGCTTGAAGGAGCGTTTATTTATCTTTGTATGTGTCAGAGTGGTGCAACTAAATATTTTTTTAATTTAAAAAATGTTTGGTTTCGGTCCGCTTTAAACCCCTGAAAGTTGCCATAGAGGAATCAGACCAGACCAGATTGGGTCATCAACATGGGCCAGGAAGGGTGTGGTCTGCATGGGAAGAGGTGGGGCAGAAGAGGACATGGCTGGCCTTCCAAACCAGGAAGTCCAGCAGACTCCCAGGACTCGACAGAGTTTAGCTTCGTTAGTGGGAATAATGAGTGCAGTTAAGGTGGGAAGGGCGTAGACATTACTGCCAGATAGGGAAGCAGTGACCCACACAAAGTTACTATATGGCATGATCTCAACATGTCTTTAAACCGTATTGGCTTTTAGCATTAATCTTCTTTTTTTTGGGGGGGGGGGGGGGGGGGGAGGCATGTTAAGCAAAGTAGCTGCTGGCACGTCGCCATATGTCTGGTTTACTTCAGGTTATTTTTACAACTTTTAAGGGTATGGTCTGTAGTCCTTACCCATTTTCTAATTAAAGTTTGGGTAGATTACAGGTTGTCTCCTATTTCCTGTATTAGGTATATTTAGTTTCCTATTCCTTGCTATGTTCCTTGCCTGATGGCTTTTTCTGGCGTCCAAAACATGTATTATGTCTCTTAAATGTTAACTTGCAGCAGTTCACACAGAAAACATTTCTTTTGTGTTTAGTAGTTGTCTATTAGACATACAAATAACTAGGCTGTGTTCTTTTTGTGCCTGAAACAGTTCAACATTCAGGTATGCAAGTGACAGCTTCTTTCCAGTTGGGACCCCTAGTCTGACTATAGCATGGCCTCTCTGATAACGAATTACAGTCATAAAACTCTTGCTTGGCAGAGAACAGCTTCTGAGTGCAGGGGATAGATGGTAAACAGATCCTAGATTTTTATCTCTCTGAGACAGGTCGTGTCATTGAGCATAGACAATAAAACATTTAATCTGTTTCAAATTTTAAAAATACAATTAAACTGTGAGATGGCAAAAAAAACACATTTTTAGGTGTAGGATGATAGATACAGTTGTTTATCTCATCCGTTTATGGTCACCTCTGGTTCACTTTAAGCTGCGTGACATTGTACAGCCAAATCTGGTCTAACATGTTTCACGCACAGGGGGCTGGTGGGTGGGGGGGGTGTAGCCAGTATAAAAGCTGAGCAAAGCACATTGTAGATCTAAGCGCTTTGGTGGTGTTTATTTGTGATGCAACAAGCTACCAGGGTGGTGGTGCTAGGATGCTGCTTTGGTAATAAATTGATTAGTCGGGATGGCCAGTGAGATGTAAATAATTCAGTCAGTGTAGGATTATGCAAATTTATGTAACTTGAAAATTGACCAATAGAATCCCTTCTTGGTTTTATTCCATTGGGTCCATCTTCAGGCTGCATAAATGTACGTACAAAATTGGCTAAACTCTGAATCTGAGTCTCGGTTGCTTGAGACTCCTAGCCAATAAAGTACTATACCCCACTCTATACATACCATACCTATACATAACTGTGACTAAATGCATACTGTATTTGCATCTCATTGATCATTCGTAATAATTAGTTTTCCTTTAACTATAGTATGAGATTGAGGCATGCGAAACTCAGACATAAGTGGACTGTACTGTGTCAGCCACTTCTATCGCTGCTGTGTGACCAGCTGATTGGCTAGAGTTCCCCTTTAGAATGTGTCCAGCTTTTTGCTGTGTGCACATGTGGCTGAGTTGTGTGGGTTTGGCCCAAGCTGTAGGAATGAGAACAGAACAAAGCAGAGTTCTGGTGTTTGCAGTATAGTAGCGATAAAACTTCCGCCACACACAGCCAAATAAGGAGTTAGCTGGGAAGTGAAGCCGGATCAGACCTCTGCACCAGCCAGAGCGATTACCCGGCAAGTGCGAGATGTTTTCATACTTTGTGATGTAACGTCGGTTCATTTTCCCCTCGGATATCTACTGTAAACATCCCCCTTCTGCCTGCCAGCCCCGGATCCAGCCTTTCTACAAATAAGCAAGTGTGGTTTGCCTCTGTGCTGAGATTTGTCAATGAATCTCTCTCCCACTCTGTCAGGGCTGAGGAGGAACAGCGTTTAGGCGGGCTGCGGTTTCTGTACTCTTTATTTCCTGCTGGAAGTGTTAGGAGGTTTATACTGAAATGGGATTTTTGTTTTCCTATTTCACCAGCCACCGTAGATGAACTAGCGTGTGAACATGCTGAGTATTTGTGGTGCAGCCACTGAGCCGCTATTTTGTTGGTTAGATAAATAGACTATTATTGCCAGGGGCACAAGTTGTGTGAGAGAACGGCTGTCCTTTTCTCTCACAGTCTTATGATATTGCAGGTTCAAGAGAACTTTGTAGCATAGAGAACATTCTATTCATCTGCCCATATTTTATTACTTTATTCCTTTTACAATGAAACAAAATGGACACAGCTGGTTTGTGAAACTTGCTTAAAGGATACCCAAACTGACATGTGACATAATGAGATAGACATGGGTATGTACAGTGCCTAGCACACAAATAAGTATGCTGTGTTCCTTTTTTTCTTTCTCTGCCCGAGTTAAATATCAGGTATGTAAGTGGCTGACTCAGTCCTGACTCAGACAGGAATTGACTACAGTGTGACCCTCACTGATAGGAAATTCCAACTATAAACCACTTTCCTAGCAGAAAATTGCTTCTGAGAGAAAGAAAGCGATAAAAAAGGGAAATTTCTTATCAGTGAGCATCGCACTGTAGTCACTTCCTGTCTGAGTCAGGACTGAGTCAGCCACTTACATACCTGATATTTAACTCTTTCAGGAAGAGAAAGGAAAAAAAGGAACACAGCATAGTTATTTGTGTGCTTGGCACTGTACATACACATGTCTGTCATCAGGTCACATGTCACTTCGGGTATCCTTTAAAGTAAACCTGTATGGGGAAAAAACTGCCCCTGGGGGGTACTTGCCTTGGGAAGCGGAAGTTGATGCAGTATTATGCAAACTTTGCATGCCCATTTATGCTGCTTGAAAACGGACAAAGCAAGTCCCAAGGGTGACGTTCACCTGGTTGATTTTCAAGCTGCCTAAATTTGCATACAAAACAATAATCAACCCAAAATTATCTCCTCCCCATTGACCATCCCTAAATGGGCAGCTTCCTGATGACTGTCAGTATTGGGATTTACTTTGTGTACATTCCTCTAGATTACAGTCTCCCAGGGACAGGAAGGGGAGGGGCAATCTACCACTGGGGAAACAGCAGTTAATGAATCCGGTTCTGGCCCTTCCTTTTCCATCCAGAAGTAAATATAGATCTACTGTTGTAGTGAGACAGTTTTATTTCAATAATCAGGATAGGGATTTTTGTGTGTTAATGGACTTCTCAAAAGTGAAACAATCAGCAAAGTACCCCGATTTCTTTTTTTTTTTTTTTTTCTTAAACAAATATTTCATCCTCCTTTAACTGTCTACCACTCGGGCGGGTGTAACTAGATGGTGGCAGCCCCTGCATTTGCAGAGGGGCCTAGAGCTGTGGGGGGTTCCCATCTTACTAACCTTCCCTTCCTCCCATACTGGGGACTATACTTCAGATCAGGTGTTTTTGTGGCTACACTTGTTACAGGTGTTAGGATCATGATGTCCACACTTGCTTTATGACCCTTGTATGATGGCCCCTGAGACCAAGAAGGACACCAAGGGGAGGCAAGGGAACATTTTTATTAGCTCTGTGTGATTACAGTTATGTTCTTAAGTGATTTTCTAATAAAATATTTTTATTTTTGGAAATGTTGGTTACCTCCATCTTTGATGTTGCCCCATTTCCACCTTTTTGTTTTTTGATTCAACATTTTGGGGGCACATGACTTACAGCCACTGAAGAACCACTAATGACGGATCTGATCATTCGTTGTAACTTGTGCTAACATCCAACTGATCTCATTTCCTGTTCATCACTTCCTGTTCATCACTTCCTGTTCATCACTTCCTGTTCATCACCTGAATGCCAAGGATGACCCCTCAAGCAGCTTGTATAGTTCAGGCCTCTAGCTTTGTGTATGTTTCAGCGTGTATGTGTGTGTCTCTTCTATTCTTAATAAAGGTACACAGACTACAGCCATCTCTCTTACCAAAATTTGGATTAGCACCTTTCTATTCGTATGATTCTCACTATTTTTTGTAACGTTCCTTTTTGTAGTCCGCAGCGACGGTGTAATGTTTTAGGTTTTTAAACATATAACACTATTGCCATTTTGAATTGGATTCTTGGTCCATGTTTTAAACTTATTAAAATGTTGAATGTGATTTTCTAAATCCTGTTGTGTAATTGTGTTTTTTTTTTTGTTTTTTTTTACTTCTCGAACTTCATTAAAGTGGACCTGAATTCTTGTTCAGGGCAGCAGTAAAATCTAGAGAAATGCACATTGTATGTATTAAGAGAGTTTAGCCTGTCTAATTCACCCCTCGTGACTTATTACAAGTTGTAATTTGATCTTGCAGCTGTGCCAGCTCAGGAATCTCCTCTGCCACAGCAGAGCAGCTGATTTGTAAATACAGGATGTTAACCATATGTCCGCCTCATGAAAGCAGGAAGTAGAAACACTGCACATTTATTGCAGGATTTGTATCGGCTGTAACAAAATATTTTTTTTCTTTAAAGATTAATATGCTGCTGCTTATCTTTTAGAGCAGAGAGGAATTTTCTGAGTTCAGGCCCTCTTTAAAGAAACAAAAAAAAAATATTTCCCAGAAAATCAAGCGGTTTATGACATGAGCAGCCATGTTTTCCGCAACATGTGATTGAGCAGATATGTGATGTTATGCATACCTACCAACATTTTGAGATAAGAAAAAGGGACACTTTAAAACATGCCCCTACTACACCCCTAACCATGCCGCTGCTACACCCCTAACCTCGCCCCCACCACACTCACTACATACTACAAAGAGATCAGAAGCAAAATGTTTTTTTTAATTAAAACCCACACTGGTCCGTTTTATCCTCGGGTTGCATTCATTTTAACATTTGGAAATAAATATATCAATTTAAAGGGCCCCTGAGCTCTCCGTAAAATCGCAATATGGACTTACCTGGGGCTTCCTCCAGCCCCCCGTAGCCCGCGAGGTCCTCCGGCGTCATCCTGGCTCCTCTCCCGGTCCCGCTGGTGACTCCATTATTCAGCAACTTCAGCCTGAAGTTACCCATGCGCTTCCCCGGTGCGCACGCTATGCGTCATCATGCGGCTGGCGTAAGAGTCCTGCGCATGCGCGGTTCAGTCTTGCATATGGGCAACTTCAGGCCGAAGTCGCTGAATAACGAAGCTGCCAGGGGTACCGGGAGAGGAGCCAGGATGAAACCAGAGGACCTCGCGGGCTATGGTGGGGTGGAGGAAGCCCCAGGTAAGTCCATATTGTGATTTTACGGAGAGCTCAGAATTCCTTTAAATGATGGTTAAAAAAAAATGACTGAAACATTTGGACACAACAGAACACAAAAAAAAAATGAATCAACCACTTAATGCAAAATGGACAGTTATAAATGTCCTCTTGTGTGTGCACTAACTAGTGAAAATAGTGCTGTTAATAAATGCCCATTCTGCCAAAATGCACAAGATTATTTTAAACCCCTCAGTGGATGCTGTCAAGTGGCTAAACACATTTCAGTAGAAAAAAATGCATATATTTACACAGATCTGTACAGGAGTCTTGAAATGGGGACAAATGAAGAGGAAAGAGGGACTTTTCCCAAAGAGGACCTGTCCCTCTGAAAAAGGGACAGTTGGGAGCTATGAGTTATATCTGCAGCAGAGGATTATGGGTAAAGCTGGTTACACATGTGCAATGAAAGTTGATCAGCAGGGATGGGAATTTGCTCCCTCTGGTGAGAGTTTGGGCCATGTTCTGTACCCCTAGTGTCACGTTCTGTTGCTATGGAGAGCTGGGAGAAGGAGAGAAAATACCAACACATTAAGGGGGGGGATTGCTGCTATATAAATCAGTGATATATAAATACATAATATTAATCTGGTAGGACATATGACTATGCTAGATAAATACTTATAGTAATTAGGGTGACACGCTGTTGGAATTCTTTTAGAGATGGAGATATCAAGAGGGAATGAAGGTAAGATTAAAAATTGGGAAGGGAGGAGGAGGTAAAGTGGAGGGAGAAGCAGTAAGAGAAGGAGTGCAGACTGGTAGGGGATAAAGGGGGGGGGGCAACTGATCTGCTGCCTTAAGACCCAAATGCTAAATAACAAAATTCACTTATGTACTGCTATGTAATCTGACCTGTTGCTCCGCTATCAGAAGAACAATTGCATACACCCATCTTACAGGCAGTGAATATGCCTTCTGTTTATTTATGCTAAACATGTTATGTTCTGGTTTGGCTAGCCAGTGAATTAATGAGCTGATAACAGGGGAATTCAGCTCTGAATGAAAAAAAAAGTACAGGTACACAGAGTGCTGGTGGACATCATTTGTGTGCTTGAGTGTGGAATTCCTAATCTCCAAAGCTGAGACAGGTAGTTTTTCCTGCTGGAGCCTGGAAACCGTTCAATGTCTGTCACTCAACAGGGGCCCTTTACTCCTATAATAGGTGGTAACCCGTCTGACAGCAGCCCTGGGTTGCTGACCCAAACAAGCATTTACTGAAAGAGAACAAGAAAAACCCCCATTCAAAATCAGAATTCAGTATATGGGTATCCTAGACCAGAACTGAACCTGTGACCCCAGCTCTGCAAGGTCAGAGTGCTATCCACTGCTTTCTTGCAGCTCAGAATTGGGCCAATCAAAATCTACAGGAAGTGCATTTGATCGGCTTAATTACAAGCGGCATGCAATTTGCATTAAATCTGTATGCAAGATGACTGACCATCTCTGCTCACCTGTACAGGAAGTACGTTTATGTGCAATAAAAGCACACCCACAGGGCTAAGGTATAAAGGATGACACTATCAATGAGGTAATGTAAAACCACTTTAGAACTGGGCATATAGGTCACGTGACCAGCATTTTGAGGTCTGCAAAAACAGTTGTTTTTTTTGTTTTGTTTTTTCCATTTATAAAGCACCAACATATTATGTACAGAGTAGGAGACAAACCTGTGGTACAAAGTAGTACAGACAATGGTCTACACAAAATACAGATGTTAGGTGATTGGCAGAGATGTGCTGCAGCAGAGGAGAGGTGGATTAGGTAAGCAGCAGAGTTCAGTACTACTGGTCAATTAGACACCCACTAGGAGCGCTTTTCTGAGCGCTTTGTGATTTGAAAACTCTTGCTAATGTAATGCTATGGGTGTGATCCCACTTGAGCGATGTGATTTTATAAAAATCCCCCAGAGCATTGCATTAGCAAGAGCTTTTTCAGATCGCTCCTAGTGGGTTTCTGGCCTAAGAGAGGTGCCAAATTAGTGTTCGGAGTTCAGACATCTAGCTTTAGGAATTGAGGTTATTAGGGAGTTTTCTACATTAATGGTAACACTAGGTTGGGTTCTGAAAAGAGATGGAGGAAATACAATTTCTGTTTTGATCATTTTAAAATTATATGATTTAGTATTTATATAGCACTGAAATCTTCCAAATCAATTCATACACTATATAGTCTTGTCACTGAACTGTCCCTCATAGGTGTTCACAATCTAATACCTACCATAATCATATGTCCCTTGGTATTTGGGGGCCATTTTAGGGGGAAGCCAATTAACTTATGTATGTTTTTGGCGAAAAAAGCCGGCGCCGCCATAGCCCGTAATAGGAATTTATGGCTATAGCGGCGCACACTGAGTAACTTCGGCGCATTCAGAAGACTGAGCTGAAGTTGCTTTTAAAACACTGTAATTCGGCCGCCAGCAATAGCTGGAAGCCGAATTACATCATTCCCCACTATCTGTGGACCTGGAGGGGGAATAGTAATTAACGCCGCCAGGACTTGTGCAGAAGCAGGATAAGCTGTATGTCAGCTGTATCCTTCCTCCAAGTCTCCCGGCGGCGATTTCACTCGTACGCTGTTTTTGGATTGTGGGAGAAAATCCGGACTGCCCGAAGCAAACCCAGACAGACATGAGCACAGCATACAAACTCTATGTAGATAGTGCCCTGGCTGAGACTCCAACCAGGCACCCAGGCAAGATTGCTACTGACAACACCATGATGCTGCAAATCACAGCTGTTGTGGTACCAATACGTTGGATTGAATTGGGGACCATTAATTTGTGCTGATCCATAATGAACGATCGTTTTACCAATCGTCTTGTCAATCTGAATTTAGGAATGATCCTTTTAGTCTGATCAGATTGCTCATCATTTCCCCCTCTGTTGTTGAGCCCTAATGATCTTTCCAGTCGATTGCAACGGATGTTTTTTTTTTTTAAAGTCCCATGAGTGGTGGGGGAAGCAGATTAAACCTTGGAAACTGCCCATACACCTGCAATAGCAGTATTCACTGAAAACAAACACTTGACATCAGTGGGTCTTGGGCATGTGCAGATCTAAAGCCCTGTTCACACGGCTGGCTTTAGGCTTCTTTCACACTGGGACGTTAAAGTCGCACATTATAAATAATTATAACGCAGACTAACGCACAGCAATACAAAGTCTGTGCGACATTCACAGTGCGTAACGTGTAGCAATATTTAGAGAGTGCTGCATGCTGTGCGTTTAGCAATGTATCTGCTGCGTTGTGTGTTGCACATGCTCAGTAATGTTTTTTTTAATGTAACGCATGCACCATTTTCGTTCCATCAGTTTGCGATGAAAACGGCGCACAAAGAGACACAACGCAGTGCAAAATAGCGTCCAACTGCATAACCTACATGCGCTGCGTTAGGGGCACGTTGTGCGACTTTAGCGTCGCATCAAATGCAACGTCCCATTGTGAAAGAGGCCTAAAGGACAACAGTAGTGAGAAGAATATGCCATATTTATTTCCTTTGAGGCTAGGAACACACGTAGCAGAAACGCTAGCGTTGAGGAAAACGCAGCATTTTTGCTGCCAATGCAAGTCAATGGGCTGCATAAAAAACTCATACGGGTTTTGTATACAATTTCAAACATGCGTTTTTAAAAATGCTGATTTTGTTGCATGATTTTCAAAAACGCACATAATGGAAGTCAATGGTAACAATGTTATGCGTTTTGTATGCGTTTGTTTTTGATGTATTTCCGCTTCCTGTTGCCTTCCTAGTGATTTGCATAAAACGCAATTGAAAAACGCATGGAAAACGCATACTGCATGCGAACCGCAAACGCACACAAAACGCTTGAAAAACTCATATGCGGGGAAAAAACTGTAAACTCACTAAAAAGACACACAAAAACCCGCACACAACCTAAAAGTCAGCCTTTCACGCACAGCCATGTGTGCACCCAGGCCTGAAACAATACCAGTTGCCTGGCAGCCCTGCTGATCTATTTGGCTGCAGTAGCGTCTGAATAACACCAGAAACAAGCATGCAGCTAATCTTCTCAGATCTGACAATAATGTCAGAAACACCTGATCTGCTGCGTGCTTGTTCAGGGGCTATGGCTGAAAGTAGGGCCCGTTTCCACTTGTGCGGTGCGAATTAGTCGCAGAAAACGCAAAACGAATTTGCACGTGTATGCAAATTTTACAGCAAATTCGCGGATGATTTCGCATATGTTAGTAAGTTTGCGAATTTAACCATGCCAGTGCCTGTGTGGTTTTACATTGATTTTATGCGAAAATGCCCACAAATTCGTGGTAAAATTTGCATACGAAAACGCATGCGAATTTCCTATTAAATACATTGTATGCGAATCGCATAGCGGTATGCGAATTCTGAGGGGTCTACCGTGCAGATTTTTTCTGCACGGAAAAAAAAAAATGCTCAGAAATCCTGACAAGTGGAAACAGACCCCTCCACTTGTATTGTCTATGCAAATCTGCATGCAGGAAACGCATGCAGATTTGCTCTAGTGGAAACAGGCCCTAAAAGGCAGAGGATCAGCAGGACAGCCAGGCAACCGGTATCTCTTAAAGGGAAGGTTCAGGGACTAGCTAAAAATAATAAAAATCCATTTCCACTTACCTAGGGCTTCCTCCAGCCCGTGGCAGGCAGGAGGTGCCCTCGGCGCCGCTCCGCAGGCTCCCGGTGGCCGACCCGACCTGGCCAGGCCGGCGGCCAGGTCGGGCCTCTTCTGCGCTCCATGGTGCGTTCCACGCCGGCGCGCTGACGTCATCGGACGTCCTCCGGGCTGTACTGCGCAGGCTCAGTAGTTCCCCAGGTAAGTGGAAATGGATTTTTATTTTTTTTAGCTAGTCCCTGAACCTTCCCTTTAAAGGGTAATAAATATGACAGCCTCTTGCTATAGTTGTCCTTTAAATCTGCTGAGACGACCGATAACAATTGCCTCAGCCTAAAATCAGGCATGTGTACGGCACCCGATGACCCCTGACCATCTCGCTAGCCATCCCCCCCCCCCCCCACATAGCAACACAGCATGTCGTCCACTACACAGCTGACACGTGTGTGCAGCAGGGCTCAGCGATGTCACCCAGGGGGATCAGCTCCTGACCACCGACGGGGGACATGCTTTGGGTATGTGAATGAGCCCTAAGGAGGAAGGGACATGATTTCCACACAAAAGGGCGACAGATCGATATTTTATTCTTTGGGAACAAAATATTTTATGTAAGCCTTACTAGACAAGTTTTTTTCCTTTGAATTGGAATGTGGTTTTGATATCTTGATGTGGAGGCTGGAATGCAGGATGCGGTGGAGGAATTTGGTTTAGGAATCTCTGGAGTGTTGGAAAGCATCTTCAGAGCACGAGGATGAAAGGCGGTCCCTCAGCTGAGCGGATGAAGCACGTGCCAAGTGTGAGACACGGCGGTGTGAGGGTGGCATGAGCAGGTGTGACGAGGAGTCAGAGTTAGATCCAGAAAAGTTCACATGAGGTGAAGAAGCCAAAACAATGAATCTGTTTCCCTGATCTGATGGCAGAACCACACTAATGTATTATGAGTGATTCAAGGATAGTGGGGCAGATTAGCCAAAGAAGTGCATAAGTGGGCCCGTAGCACAGCACAACCAATCAAAATCCTCAAAGGTGGCTGCACTTCAGGCGAGTTGGCGGCTGAATGACCATCCAATTCGGTCATTATAATCGAATTGGATGAAAATCGTTGGCGCCAAGTGCATGCCCGACCGATAAAGCGACCAATTTCGGGACAGAAATTGGTTGCTTTGTCTGTCGCGCATGCTGCAAGATTTCGGGCCAAAGTTGCTTGGTCGGGTGTGCAGCGGTATGGCGGTGATTTCTGGGACGAGCGATGAAACGATGAAACCCACGTCTCTACCGCCGCAATGTATAAATGTGGCCCCCGTGTGCATTTATACGTTACCTATCCTGTAGCCAGGGCGGATTTAGGCCTAGGCCATGGCTTAGGGCAGCTCAAGAGGAAGGGCACCAAAGCAGCAGCAGACTAAACTGGTGCAGCATTTGGAAGCTTGCAAAATGCTGCAATGCAGGGAAATCAGGCGAGCGCCTGACCATGCTACTCTGCTGCCAGCGGCCTGTGCAGCAGCCACCTTGCTCTCTGTGCACGTTTGCATTGTGGCCGGCAGCATTGGAGACAGAAAGGAAGAGGAAGCTTCTGCACTGGAGATGAGTAGAAAAATGAGTGACACAGATGCCTACTGCGGTGTGAAGGTGAGCTGGCTACCTATACTGAAAGGTGGGGGGAAGGAGGGATTAAGGGAGTCATCTGGCTACCTATACTGTAGAGGGAAAGGGAGAGGAGTCATCTGGCTACATATACTAGAGGAAAGGGGGAGGGGTCATCTGACTACCTATACTGGAGGGAAAGGGAGGAGGAGTCATCTGACTACCTATACCGGGGGGGGGGGGGGGGGTCATCAGGCTACCTATACTAGAGGGAAGGGGGAGGGGCCATCTCGCTACCCATACTGAAGGGGGGCGGCTGGTGACAGTGGCCTAGGGTGGTAAACAGTACTAATCCGTCCCTGCCTGTAGCAGCCTCCGTGTGGTGTCCTGTAACCCTCCGGATGGCTATCCATACACGCTACTGGCGCATAGCATCTGACGTCAGACGCTATGCGCCAGTAGCACATACAGAAAACTGCCCAGGGGGTTACGGGACACCGCACGGAGGGTGCTGCAGGACAGGTAACGTATGAATGCACACGGAGGGCACATTTATACATTGTGGCGGTGCAGGCGCGGAGGGCTCAACCCATTCCCTGAAGATTTAGTGCTGAAATCAGACGGGAATCGGCCTGTACTATATGGGCAAAATCGACAAGAGACTAATTTATCTCTAATCAGATTCAATTAGAGATAAATTTGTCTCTTTGTCGATTCTGCCCATAATTGTCAGGTGTATGGCTACCTTTAGAGCTGCATCTGCTCCATTGTAGCACCATCTCTTCTACTTTGTACTGGTTTTAATAAATTTGCCCCACGGTTCCGTTCAGGTGGCAAAACATTGTTCCATCTGTTACCAGACTGACCACTAAGGTGGCCACACACCATACAATTTCTTAAATATCTGTTCAATTAAAGAATTGCAATCAATTTTTCTGACTGATTGTAACATTTCAAAAATGTGACCAATGTACCACACACCTATGTTCAATTTTTCCCCAATTATGATAAAAATGATTGGAAACTCTGAGAAAATTGCTAGGGTGTGTATAATAATAAACTGACAATCTAACACAATCATTAGAAAAATTGAAGAAAAATTTACAGCTTTCCGGATTGATAAAAATTGGAAAAAAAACAGGAAATCCGACCGGATTTTTCAGTCGAATGAAAAAAAAAGCTTTCGATTTTTTCAGGAGATCCGATCATATTCATCGAATTGCCGTAAAATCGGATCATTTTATTGTATCGTGTGTGGACACCTTAAGATAAATCCCTGTCTGATCAAATCTAACCAGTTACAACTAGTGCCTGCCACACATTGCAGACAGATTTCCAATAGATTTCAACATCCTCCTGCTGCCCCCAAGCGTATATATATGTCTGTACCCTATGACAATGGCACATGTAGTGACGTTACTCAGGGCCGAGGCGAGAGAGGCTCCAGCCTCAGGGCGCAGTGTAGGAAGGGGCGCACAATTCATTCAGCTGTCATTTCTAATTGTGTATGAAGCAGAAAGAAATAAGAAAAGGGGATACATAGCAGTGACTGCAAGCCAGATAACTAGATATTAAGGTGTTGGGGAGGTTGTGGGCCCTGTGGCCCTCTTAGTTTAATAGCAGTCAGTGTGTGACGGCTGGGGTGGGAGGGATGGAGGGGTGCACTTTGGTGTCTCAGCCTTGGGTGCTGGAGGACCTTGTCCCTGCTCTGACGTTACTACAAGTGATGGAGCTGGTGGTGGACGATGGACACTAGAGGAGGCCAGAATTCAGGGTGGCATGAAATGCGAGCCTTCAACACTGGGCACAGGGTGGGACAGATACACTTGGGAAAATGGCAGCCATCGGTCCGTCGGTCGATTGAGAAATTGTGATCAAGATTTTTCATCGATCAGGTGGCCATGTTGCGCCACCGATTCTCCTCCAATTCAATAACATTATCAGATCAGAGAAGGTCAATCGGCCTGCAAAATTGCACAATGTATGGGCACTCTTACACAAACTAAAAATGTTAAATTCAGACTCCACTCCAAAAAGCAGAGATTGCTGGTTCCACGTATCTGTAGAGGTTGCACCCAGAATCGATAGTAGCTAGATATGCAGTCCTGTCCTCCCAATCCCACCGGAGCTTTATGGAGCAGTGGGGAATATTACAGGGAACACACACTTACTAGAGATGGTCCAAACCCGGAGAACTTCGGTGGTTCGCGTTCGTGAGCAAACGTGAACTTTTCCGGAAGTTCAGTTCGCCCCCATAGTGCACCCTCTACATCACAGTCAGCAGGCACATTGTGGCCAATTAGGCTACACTCCCTCCTGGAGCCACTCCCCCCCCCCCCTTCCTTATAAAAGGCAGGCAGCGTCAGGCTTTTCACTCACTCGTGTCCCTGCAGTAATTAGAGAAGGGACAGCTGCTGCTGCAGACTCTCATAGGGAAAGCTTAGTTAGGCTCTTGTAGGCTTCTTAGCTTGCTCCTTGCTGATTCTTATTGCTAAAAAAAACACCTCTCAACAGCTCTTTTGAGAGCTAATCTTGTTCTTGTGATCTTTTTGTGTGTGCGTGCGTGTGTCCCACAGACACTTGTGTTGCATAAACAGCCTTGGTAATTCCTACTGTGTATGCCACTGCCAGGCCCAGCACATTCAGTGACTACTACCTGTGTGTGTGACAGGTGCACATTGTAATACCCATCACTGCATACAGTGGAGGAAATAATTATTTGACCCCTCACTGATTTTGTAAGTTTGTCCAATGACAAAGAAATGAAAAGTCTCAGAACAGTATCATTTCAATGGTAGGTTTATTTTAACAGTGGCAGATAGCACATCAAAAGGAAAATCGAAAAAATAACCTTAAATAAAAGATAGCAACTGATTTGCATTTCATTGAGTGAAATACGTTTTTGAACCCCTACCAACCATTAAGAGTTCTGGCTCCCACAGAGTGGTTAGACACTTCTACTCAATTAGTCACCCTCATTAAGGACACCTGTCTCAACTAGTCACCTGTATAAAAGACACCTGTCCACAGAATCAATCAATCAAGCAGACTCCAAACTCTCCAACATGGGAAAGACCAAAGAGCTGTCCAAGGATGTCAGAGACAAAATTGTAGACCTGCACAAGGCTGGAATGGGCTACAAAACCATTAGCAAGAAGCTGGGAGAGAAGGTGACAACTGTTGGTGCGATTGTTCGAAAATGGAAGGAGCACAAAATGACCATCAATCGACCTCGCTCTGGGGCTCCACGCAAGATCTCACCTCGTGGGGTGTCAATGGTTCTGAGAAAGGTGAAAAAGCATCCTAGAACTACACGGGAGGAGTTAGTGAATGACCTCAAATTAGCAGGGACCACAGTCACCAAGAAAACCATTGGAAACACATTACACCGCAATCGATTAAAATCCTGCAGGGCTCGCAAGGTCCCCCTGCTCAAGAAGGCACATGTGCAGGCCCGTCTGAAGTTTGCCAATGAACACCTGAATGATTCTGTGAGTGACTGGGAGAAGGTGCTGTGGTCTGATGAGACCAAAATAGAGCTCTTTGGCATTAACTCAACTCGCTGTGTTTGGAGGAAGAAAAATGCTGCCTATGACCCCCAAAACACCGTCCCCACCGTCAAGCATGGGGGTGGAAACATTTTGCTTTGGGGGTGTTTTTCTGCTAAGGGCACAGGACAACTTAATCGCATTAACGGGAAAATGGACGGAGCCATGTATCGTGAAATCCTGAACGACAACCTCCTTCCCTTTGCCAGGAAACTGAAAATGGGTCGTGGATGGGTGTTCCAGCATGACAATGACCCAAAACATACAGCAAAGGCAACAAAGGAGTGGCTCAAGAAGAAGCACATTAAGGTCATGGAGTGGCCCAGTCAGTCTCCGGACCTTAATCCAATAGAAAACCTATGGAGGGAGCTAAAGCTCAGAGTTGCACAGAGACAGCCTCGAAACCTTAGGGATTTAGAGATGATCTACAAAGAGGAGTGGACCAACATTCATCCTAAAATGTGTGCAAACTTGGTCATCAATTAAGACAGTGGTGCTCAACCTTTTTTGCCCCGAGGGCCGAACTTCAAATCAAGAAAAATCTCGAGGGCCGGAACACATGCATACAAAATTTGGATGTAAAACTTTTAACGTTTTTCTAGTAACAGTTAACATGGTGTTGGAAATGGAAAGAAAACGACAATATAAGAATTGTTGTACTCACTATTTGATGCACATTTTCTTAATGAGAAATTTGCGGCTGTTTGGGTGTATGCACGGGGCAGATTAATGCAGCAATGGTATCAGAGTGGCCTGTAGTGTGCCGGCTGAGGAGGCTGTCAGCTCTGTGTGGGGCTGAGGGGGGCTGTCAGCTCTGTGTGGGGCTGAGGAGGCTGTCAGCTCTGTGTGGGGCTGAGGAGGCTGTCAGCTCTGTGTGGGGCTGAGGAGGCTGTCGGCTCTGTGTGGGGCTGAGGAGGCTGTCAGCTCTGTGTGGGGCTGAGGAGGCTGTCGGCTCTGTGTGGGGCTGAGGAGGCTGTCAGCTCTGTGTGGGGCTGAGGAGGCTGTCAGCTCTGTGTGGGGCTGAGGAGGCTGTCAGCTCTGTGTGGGGCTGAGGAGGCTGTCGGCTCTGTGTGGGGCTGAGGAGGCTGTCAGCTCTGTGTGGGGCTGAGGAGGCTGTCAGCTCTGTGTGGGGCTGAGGAGGCTGTCACAGCGTGTGCCACAGTGTCTGCCCGCGGAGGAGAGGATCGGGTGGTATTACGTAGTATGGCACTCGGCGGGACGCGCATACACCAGCATGTGCTCATATTCAGCCCCGGGTAGCGCTGGGATAGTCAGAAAGCTTCGCTCATTGGTTACTGCAGGAACCTTCCTCCAATAGGAATTCGGCTGATTCCTATTGGAGGAAGGTTCCTGCAGTAACCAATGAGCGAGGCTTTCTGACTATCCCAGCGCTACCCGGGGCTGAATACGAGCACACGCTGGTGTATGCGCGTCTCACCGAGTGCCGATACTACGCAATACCACCCGATCCTCTCCCCCTCCGCAGGCAGACACCGCGCGGGCCACAGAAACTGGCTTCGCGGGCCACAAATGGCCCGCGGGCCGTAGGTTGGGCACGGCTGAATTAAGAGAAACGTTTGACCTCTGTGCTTCCAAACAAGGGTTTTTCCACTAAGTATTAAGTCTTTTATTGTTAGAGGGTTCAAAAACTTATTTCACTCAATGAAATGCAAATCAGTTGCTATCTTTTATTTAAGGTTGTTTTTTCGATTTTCCTTTTGATGTGCTATCTGCCACTGTTAAAATAAACCTACCATTGAAATGATACTGTTCTGAGACTATTCATTTCTTTGTCATTGGACAAACTTACAAAATCAGTGAGGGGTCAAATAATTATTTCCTCCACTGTATACCTACCTACCTGTTGTTCACAGTGCACCCACCTACCTACGTGAGCTGAGCGCATGCAGTGTCACTGTGCCTGTCTGTGTGTGACAGGTGCACATTGTAATACCCATTACTGCATATACCTACCTGTTGTTCACAGGGCACCCACCTACCTACGCGAGCGCACGCAGTGTCACTGTGCCTGTCCGCTACCTGTCTGTGTGTGACAGGTGCACATTGTAATACATTGTAATACCCATTGTAATACCCAGACTGTGTCAGCCGCCCTCGGGTCTGACACGTGTCGTGGGACATACACGCTTCTTCAGAGGCATAATAATTGTCACAACAAGGAGTACTTACCTAAGGAGAGGGAAGGCTGTGGATCTCCAGTGGCTTCCTACGTTGTCCTCTGCCGCTGCCCAGGACTATCGGTGGCCATGCCTGCGCAGTAGCACAGAGCCGCTAATGCATGAGCAGCTTTAGCTTATTGCACAGGCATGACTGAAACAGTACAGCCATACTTGTGCATGAAGAGGAACGTAGTCCCGATCAGATTACCAACAAGCCTTTGCCGGTAATCTTTGGAGGGTTTGCAAGCCGCAATGGGGGATGGAGGATGCTGTGGAAAACCTCTCTAGCACAGGTGTCAATCCTGCAATCCGAATGTGGCCCCTAGGCCAATTTATATGGCCCTCAGGAGCTTCAAATGTCCATCATTGTAAGCAGTAAAAGAACAGCACAGTGCCTACCCGATCAGAGGAACACACCGGTAGAGCTTAGACATGGTCCTCCAGCACCCAAGGCTGAGACACAAAGTGCGCCCCTCCATCCCTCCCACACTGATTGCTATTAGACTAAGAGGAGCCCCAGGGCCCCCAACACCTTAATATCTAGTTATCTGGCTTGCAGTCACTGCCATGCATCCCCTTTTCTTATTTCTCTCTGCTTCATACACAATAGGGGAATAATAGCTGAGTGAGTTGTGTGCGCCCTCCTACATTGCGCCCTGAGGCTAAAGCCTTTCTCACCTCTCCCTCGGGCCTGCACACCGGTGACAGTGTTTATGTCTAAAACATTAATGTCAGTTTGAGCTGGGGTGCTGCAATAACCCCCCCCCCCCAAAGAATTAGCATGTGGCTGGGAAAACACATGCACCTTTCTCCCACACCATCTCCCCACATAGCAGAGTAGTGTACACTATATTTACCTGCTCCAGCCATGCATTGTGTGTCTTCTGTTCTTCCTGGAAGTCGCACAGTCTGTGTTCTCCCATCACGTGACATACCACAGGGGCCAGAGGTATGCAGCATGGACCATGTGGCTGTCAGGAAGATCAGAGGAGACTCAAAGCAGCACTGGAGCAGGTAAATATTAAACTGCTCCACTACTCTGAACAAGGAGGAGGAGCGGCACCCACACGGTCACTATTGTTACGCTACTTTGAGACTGTTAAATAAATGCTAAATCCTGATAAAAAAAATTTGGCCAGCGACTTGGGCTATGTTTTAGATTTTAGCCCCTTACGTGAATGAATTTGACACCCCTGCTCTACAGGATCCAGGATCTTAGGTAAGTACAGTGGGTTGCAAAAGTATTCGGCCCCCTTGAAGTTTTCCACATTTTGTCATATTACTGCCACAAACATGCATCAATTTTATTGACATTCCACATGAAAGACCAACACAAAGTGGTGTACACGTGAGAAGTGGAACGAAAATCATACATGATTCCAAACATTTTTTACAAATAAATAACTGCAAAGTGGTGTGTGCATAATTATTCGGCCCCCTTTAATCTGAGTGCAGTCAGTTGCCTATAGACATTGCCTGATGAGTGCTAATGACTAAATAGAGTGCACCTGTGTGTAATCTAATGTCAGTACAAATACAGCTGCTCTATGAGGGCATCAGAGATTGTCTAAGAGAATATTGGGAGCAACAACACCGTGAAGTCCAAAGAACACACAAGACAGGTCAGGGATAAAGTTATTGAGAAATTTAAAGCAGGCTTAGACTACAAAAAGATTTCCAAAGCCTTGAACGGAGCACTGTTCAAGCGATCATTCAGAAATGGAAGGAGTATGGCACAACTGTAAACCTACCAAGACAAGGCCATCCACCTAAACTCACAGGCCGAACAAGGAGAGCGCTGATCAGAAATGCATTCAAGAGGCCCATGGTGACTCTGGACGAGCTGCAGAGATCTACAGCTCAGGTGGGAGACTCTGTCCATAGGACAACTATTAGTCATGCATTGTACAAAGTTGGCCTTTATGGAAGAGTGGCAAGAAGAAAGGCATTGTTAACAGAAAGCATAAGAAGTCCCGTGTGCAGTTTGCCACAAGCCATGTGGGGGACACAGCAACCATGTGGAAGAAGGTGCTCTGGTCAGATGAGACCAAAATTGAACTTTTTGGCCAAAATGCAAAACGCTATGTGTGGCAGAAAACTAACACTGTACATCACTCTGAACACACCATCCCCACTGTCAAATATGGTGGTGGCAGCATCATGCTGTGGGGGTGCTTCTCTTCAGCAGGGACAGGGAAGCTGGTCAGAGTTGATGGCAAGATGGATGGAGCCAAATACAGGACAAACTTGGAAGAAAACCCCTTGGAGACTGAAAAAGACTTGAGACTGGGGCGGAGGTTCACCTTCCAGCAGGACAATGACCCTAAACATAAAGCCAGGGCACCAATGGAATGGTTTGAAACAAAACATATTTATGTGTTAGAATGGCCCAGTCAAAGTCCAGATCTAAATCCAATTGAGAATCTGTGGCAAGATCTGAAAACTGCTGTTCACAAACGCTGTGCATCTAATCTGGCTGAGCTGGAGCTGTTTTGCAAAGAAGAATGGGCAAGGATTTCAGTCTCTAGATGTGCAAAGCTGGTAGAGACATACCCTAAAAGACTGGCAGCTGTAATTGCAGCAAAAGGTGGTTCTACAAAGTATTGACTCAGGGGGCCGAATAATTACGCACACCCCACTTTGCAGTTATTTATTTGTAAAAAATGTTGGGAATCATGTATGATTTTCGATCCACTTCTCACATGTACACCACTTTGTATTGGTCTTTCACGTGGAAGTCCAATAAAATTGATGCATGTTTGTGGCAGTAATGTGTGGAAAACTTCAATGGGGCCGAATACTTTTGCAACCCACTGTATGTGTACCCGAGCTTCAGGTCATGTAATGTAATATATGTCAGGGCTGGAACCCACTAGAGCGCATTTTTGAGCGTTTAGGGAGCGCTTTAAATTGCTAGCGATTTCCTTAAACGCTCTGCCAATGTAAAATGTAACAAATTCCACAGTAGGGATTGCGATGAGCAAAATCGTAATCGCAGGGCATGCAGTATTTTGGGAGAGTTTGTGCTTCAATGTAAAGTATTAAATTGCTGACAAATTGCTCATGAATCACTACACATAGCGATTTGTGCAATTTTAAATTACTTCAAACTAAAAAATTATACTACATTAAAAGGACCAATCAGAATTAAAATCGCAAATCGCTACACTATCGCTGGCAAAAAGCTTACACACTTTAATTAAAATTGCTACTAAAATCACCAGAAAACTTGAAATCGCTTACAAAACGCTAATTTAAGACACTAGCGATTTGTAGTGCGTTCCAGGTCTCATTCACTTGAGCCAGCATGTTTGCGTTCAGAATGTGCTTTGTTCAGTTTTGGCTTTAGCTGGTTCTTCGAGAGTATTACCACCAGTCACCAAAACAGGACAGTATAACGTTACAGGTCACAAGGCTGTATTCTAATCGCCTGTTAGTAGGAATTAACCTAGTCATACCCTGAAATTGTGATCCTCAAATTGCCAGATATCCACACTTCATGCTGACCCAGATTTCTGCTTGCATAGGTTGTATGCAGAGGTTGTGATGGAGCAAAGCATGCCTAAAATCACTGGTACATTTCCAGGCAGCAGAACACATCTCCCGTGCCACCTGCGCCTGAGATAAGGCCTCTGAATCGGGCAATGATATATGGTCAAGTAGGGTTGCCAGGTTGGCTGATGGAGAAAACCGGACAGGGGGTGGAGTTAGGGGCGGAGTCAGAAGCGCACTTTTATGTAGAGTGGGGCTAAGCAATGGGCTTTTTAAAAAATGTTTTTTACAGTATTTATATCGCACTGACATCTTCTGCAGCACATTACAGAGTACATAGCCATGTCACTAACTGTCCTCACCAGTACATGCACATAAGAGACCAATTTTCACCAGTAAATGCACATAATAAGAGACCGCTTTTCACCAGTAAATGCACATAATAAGAGACAGAGCAGAAAACTATTACAAAACTGGAAAACTATGCAAATAATGCAATGCATTTATGGCGTTTTTGCACAGTGAAGTGGTCGATTTCTTGCGGGAAGTTTTAAAATTTATTTTTTTTTTCCCACCAAAATTTTTTATTGAGAACAATAAAGTGGACATACATAGGCATAAAGTTAAAATCTGCGCATACATGTATGTACACATTTTGAGCAAATATAACAAATATAACAGTATAACAGTATAAATTGCGTTGTACAATAGTATGAATTCAAGTGTAAAGTATAGTAAGCAGCGGGCTCAGGCGAGATTGAATGAGATTGAAAGTCACGCCTGGACTATATGGAGGGGAGATAGAGCGGAGCCAATGCACACAAAGAGCGGAAATAAAACCAGAGAATTATGGGTCACTCACTCACCATATCTCCAGACTCCTGACCTTACCTTGCTTCCTTCGCAGATGCAGAATCGCATTGCAAATGACGTGAGTGACGCACGTCATGCGTGCGTTGGCAACGCAGCGTTGGCGTTGCCGTAGCAACGTCGGGAAGCGCGGGCTCGGGGGCGGTACTTAAGCTGGCGTAACTTACGCCGCGTAAGCTGGCTGGCTGTGCCTTTGACTGACAGCCAGGCAGCGAATCAGCGGTCGCGCAGCGCTGGCGGACGGGTGGCGGCAAGTGGCAAAAGGCATAAAACCGGACATCTTAATTGTCCGGTTTAGCATGCCTTTTTGGACAGGACACAGCGGCCAAAAACCGGACTGTCCGGTCTAAAACCGGACACCTGGCAACCCTATGGTCAAGAGATGAACGGCAGTATTCACTGGGGAGAGGGGATCCTGGAGGGCTGGAGAAGACTCAGGACACTTCCACACAGTTTAGTCAGCCCGCTGAGGTTATGCAATGATGACCAATAGAGAACATTATTCACCGTAGATCTATTTTCTTCAGTCTCCTCCATCTTCTGCCTCTGGGAGGGAGGAGAGGTAATAAAACTCCATGAAACGGTTTACACACTTAAAGGGGCACTACAGCGAAAAAATGTAAAATTTAGCATATGTGCAAACATATACAAATAAGAAGTAATTTTTTTCCGGAGTAAAATGAGCCATAAATTACTTTTCTCCTATGTTGCTGTCACTTACAGTAGGCAGTAAAAATCTGACAGAACCGACAGGTTTTGGACTAGTCCATCTATTCATAGGGGATTCTCAGCAAGACTTTTATTCTTAAGATATTCCAGAAAAAAAGGATTTAAACAATGATGCCTGCCAGCTGTCCTGCTCCCTACACAGTTTTTTGGCAGTTGGACAGGGCAACTGCCATTCACTAAGTGCTTTTGAAAATAAATATATCCCTGAGAATCCCCTATAAAGAGATGGACTAGTCCAAAACCTGTCACTTCTGTCAGATTTCTACTACCTACTGTAAGTGACAGCAACATAGGAGAGAAGTAATGTATGGCTCATTTTACTCTGGAAAAAAAATGTACTTATTTGTATATGTTTGCACATATTTTAAATTTTACAGTTTTTCACTGTAGTGCCCCTTTAATATTTTTGGTGTACACTAAAGTGGGTTATGGGTGACTGCTGATTTAAGCAAAGTTAGGTGATGACACTTTCGCAAAACCACCTGGCCCGGCATGTATGGGAGGGGCGAGGGCCACGGCAGAAAGGGTTAATTCATCTATGTCTCCAATGAGCCGCATTCTATGCTCCATCTTACCGACACTTCTGCTTGTGAAGGTGGAAGTGTCAGGGCTCATTTCCACTATCGCGAATCTGCATGCGTCCAACGCATGCAGATTCGCACATGTAATGCAAGTGGATGGGCCTGTTTCCACTGTAGCGTTGTTGAGGTGCGTTTTTTTCAGCGGTAAAAAAAACGCACAAAAGAGCCAACGAATTCGCCTGCGAGTGGAATGCATGCGAATCGCCGCTAATGTATTTAATAGTAAAAACGCATGCGTTTGTTACATGCGTTTTTACCCGCGATTTCGCGTGCGATTTTGCACCTTTTTCAATTTTATTTTGCCCTGGCAGTGTCATGGTTAATTTCGCATGGCACCCTGCCATGCGAAATCGCGGGTAAAAACGCATGCGGAAACGCATCCGCATGCGTTTTTACAAGCGTCGGAATGCCGGCGAAATCGCGCCGCAACAGTGGAAACGAGCCCTCAGGAAGATGTAGAACAGCATGCAGCATAGCAAGGAGAGGTGGATACATGGGGGAGGTTACCCCTCTCCACCACGGCCCGATCACTTCCAGCACACGCCAGATTCACGTGTCCCAAAACACTGCGCTCATCTGGAATTGTGTGACTTCCACTGTTGTGACAGCGAGTGACAAGCATGTGGAACGGTCTCTAGCAATGACATGGAAAGCTTTATTAAACAATAACACTCTCTAGGATTTTTTTTTTTTTGTAGCGTGTTTATTGACATGTGTCCCTGTTAGGAAAATGTCACATCACATCTCTACATCCTGCCTCCATTGTGGTACAGTACAGATGGTCAATAAGTTGCAAATAATTCTACCTTGCATGCAAATATAATGCAAACTGTATGCAGCGTGAACTTAAAGTGAACGTCCGGACTAAAAATCGACTCAGCAGCACTGAAAAGGCTTGGTGTTTCTTTAACAGTTTCACAGCATCAGAACTTTGTTTCTCTTATCCAAGCCTCATTTTTAGCTGCATAGAAGAAAACTGCCCGGGCTTTTTTCCCCTGATGCTGTGCAAAGCATGATGGAATTTCTGATGTTGTTGCTCTCGTTCTGCTGTTTTGGTGCAAATTTTTCTTTTTTTACATTTTGAATTTGACATTTAAAGCCTAGCGTGTGCAGCTGGGAGGGGTTATCAGGACACAGGACATTTGGAACTGTTTCCTGCTCCTTGTCACCTCCTTTCAACCAAAAAGATGGCTGCCCCCATGACAAAGATGGCAGCCCCCATGAATCACAAACATTTGCCTGTTCTTTTAAAACAGGGTGGGTAAAAAAATATATTACCTATCTATTCTAATTAACATAACTAATGTAACTTAATGACAGTATGTTTGTTTAGGCTGAAGTTCCCCTTTAAGCCAATCAAATGTACTCCTTGATTTTGATAGACCCCTTCCAAGCGACATACATATATTTGCAATGCTCCGCCCCATCGCCCAAAAAAAAATAAAAACTCACATTACCCTGCAGCAGTGTTCCCACAAGGTCATATGTATAGAGCCACCCCTTCACCCCCCCCCCCCCCCGCACAGTGACGTACCCCCTCCCGGACAGGAAGTACGTCACTTGGATCCCCGGGTTTCCCCATCCTATTCCCGTTGTTCTGACCATGTACCACATGTACCGCCGACATCTTTAAAGTTTCTGCGGCACCCGTTGACTTTTAAGGGAACCTTAACTGAAAGAGATATGGAGGTTTCCTTTTAAACAATACCAGTTGCTTGGCAATCCTACTGATCCCTTTTGCTGCAGTAGGGGCTGAATCCCACACCGGAAACAAGCATGCAGCTAGTCCAGTCTGACTTCAGTCAGAGCACCTGATCTGCATGCTTGTTGAGGGGCTGTAACTAAAAGTATTAGAGACACAGGACTGGTATTTTTTTTTAAACGGGGGGAAAAAAACCCCATATTCTTCTCAGTTTAGGTTCCCTTTAATTCTGCCGTGCAAGTCCGACGGTCACGCACTGTTGATTTTACAGGTAGTCAGCATTCGATTGGGCACTTCACACGCAACGCCGCAAGTGTGCTAGGCCCCATTGCCTTGCTTGGTCGTTGCATTAAGCCTCATCTACACGGTGCAATTTTCCATCAGATAGATGACTGCATTGTGTGTAGACGTCCAAATTGTTTCAGATCAATTTTGTGATAGATTTTGCTTTGATAAGTACCCAAAGTCTATTGCAAAATCTAACGCAATCCGATTTGACCAGTTAGAAATTATCTAATAGATCCGTCTAAGATCCGATCTGATGGAAAATTGGACTGTGTAGAGGAGGCTTAACAAGAAGAATGTTCTTGCGCTCCTCACTGGAAGCTGCAGTCCAACAAACACAGTAGTAATCTTCTTAACTGTTGGGGTCAATGTTCTATGCTGCTCCACGTAGTAGGGCAAAGAGTGTCTGTAGAAGAAATGGAGCGCACTATAGTGCATTACCTTAAAGTTTTTTTATTGCAATATAAAAGTTATACTCACAAGAGTTAAAAGAAATGACGCAAGCTGAACAGTTAACAATGAAACAGAGAGCAGGGTAGGTGTTTTCTCTAATGTTCCCACTGATATATATGGTAAGATACATGAGGGTGGTTCGTCTCTGGTTCACTTTAAAAATAAACAAACATCAGCCATCATAGGTCTCTCACCTTGGGCTCCATTTAAAAAGACACTGAAGTGAAAAAAAAAAATGATGATATTATGATTTGTATGTGTAGCACAGTTAAGAAATAAAACATTACGATTGTTTCCAGTACAGGAAGATTTAAGAAACTCCAGTTGTTATCTCTATGCAAACAAGCCATTAAGCTCTCCGACTTAGGGCTCGTTCCCACTATCGCGAATCTGCATGCGTCCAACGCATGCAGATCCGCACATGTAATGCAAGTGGATGGGCCTGTTTCCACTGTAGCGTTGTTGAGGTGCGTTTTTTTCAGCGGTAAAAAAAAAACACACAAAAGAGCCAACGAATTCGCCTGCGTCGGGAATCCGTGCGAATCGCCGCTAATGTATTTAATAGTAAAAACGCATGCGTTTGTTACATGCGTTTTTACCCGCGATTTCGCACCTTTTTCAATTTTATTTAGCCCTGGCAGTGTCATGGTTAATTTCGCATGGCACCCTGCCATGCGAAATCGCATGCGAAATCGCGGGTAAAAACGCATCTGCATGCGTTTTTACAAGCGTCGGAATGCGGCCGAAATCGCGTTGCAACAGTGGAAACAAGCCCTTAGAGGGCTGTTATCTGACTTTTATTATCTCAACTGTTCCTGGACTATTTACTTTTCCTCTGCTAGAGGAGAGGTCATTACTTCACAGACTGCTCTGAAAGACTCATTTTGAATGCTGAGTGTTGTGTAATCTGCACATATTATAGAATGATGCAATGTTAGAAAAAACACTTTGATGAATTGAAGCCTATATACACCTGAAAATAAAAGTATGGCCTGGAACCCACTGAAAACAGCAAACGCAAAACGCTACCGCTAGAGTTTTGTCTGAGCAGTTTGCAAGCGGATTCATGCGCGTTTGCGGTCGCGTTTTGCAACATTGTATTTTTTTGCTCAGCGGTTGTGTAGCGTTTTGCGTTTTTATCCTGATTGGTCCTGTGAATTATTTTTTATTTTGTTACAGTGTGCTGAACACCAAAATGCTAGCAAAACCGCTCAGTTTAAGTTTTGCTGAGCGTTTCAATACTTTACATTGAAGCGCTAACGCTCCCAAAATGCTGCATGTCCTGCGTTTGCGTTTCTGGGAAACGCAAACGCTCCTGTGGAAGTTGCCCCATCCATCATCAGCTGAGCGTTTTGGCAAAACGCTAGCGTATCGCAGCGCTGCCAAAATGCTCAAAAAAACGCTCTTGTGGGTTCCAGCCCTATGAGAATATTTTCTTTGCTGCTAATCTTCTAGTAATTATTCATAGTACACAACCAATTCACTATATCATATTTTTTTTTTTCGCTTCAGTGTCTCTTTAAGAAAAAGGGTATTATTATTATTATTATTATTATTATTATTATTAGTTTAACCCATACAGTCCAGGTCCACTTTATATAGAAGAAGGAGACTTGACAATGAAAGCCATTTGAAAGATTTTTATTTCAAACATTCCAATGGAAAACAGGTTCCACCATCTCTCATCTCATCACACTCGGCATATAAAAAAGTACCAGCTTCTGGAATTCATAAAATAAGTAACAAAGTTGCATAAATATATCTTAATATATATAGCTTAAAGAAAATAAATTAAACTTTTTCAATGGACAACTTAAACATCAGCTGTTCGTTTTAACACCATGTCAGAAAAGACCCCATCACTTCTGCTTTTACTCCAAGACCTGTGCCGACCCTCCCGAACGTCACAAAGGCACCAAGTTCTGTATCTGTGAAAGTCCCGGAATGATAATCGCTCCGCCTCTCCCCGCCATTCCTCACAAACAACCGCTTGCACCTCACTTCCAACAACCGCGCAAGGCAGCCAACCACAGAACGATGGTCATTGTTTTTTTTTAGATTTTTTTACACATTTTGCAATCCTCGCTTTACAGGCGGAAGAGTCCTCCGGAAAAAAAGAACGGACGCCACACGCGTCCCTTTTTTTTTTAATTTTAGTTTTAAAACTGAAAGTGTCCTTTGTGGCTTTCAGAGGCAGATCACCGTTCGGGCAGGTTGATGACTGGAACCCACTGGTCCAGGTAGCGACTCTCTTTGCAGAAGTTTATGACTTGGTTGATGGCGGGATCCTTCACCGGTGAAGTGTGTGGGTGCTAGAATGAAAAGAGAAAAAGAAGATTTATAAATACAGTTTTTTTTAAAGACAAAGTTTACAAAAAAAGAAAAAGTTAATGTATTCGGGCCTTGCACATAAGGGGCTTGATTCACAGCAGCAGTTATCACACGCTCTGCCACGAGCAAAAAGTTTACACGCAAACAGCATGAGCTTCACGTGATAACCGAAGGTTATCGTGCGATCCCGTGCGCTGTGAAACGTTCATGTGATCGCGCGCATTCCTTTATTGGGCTTGATTTACTAACCCGTAATAACTCATATCACGGCCTAACTACCATTTTCACGCACATTTTGTGCGCAATTGCAAATTCTCGCGCAATTGCGGACGAAAATTTGCGATTGCATGCGAAAAAAACGAGCGGATGTGATATGCGTTATCATGGTTTAGTAAATCAAGCCCAAGTGTGATAACTTTGGAAAGTTGTGATATTTGTCCTATCACGGTTTGTCCTATCACAGCCCATTATGTGAAGTGATGCTTTTCACATGAAAATGTTTGCGAGCGCCAGTTTGTGTGATAACTGCTGTGAAAGCAGTTAGCACTCTCTAGTGAATCAAGCCCAAAGTGTAATATAAGCTGGAGTATCCTTTCCCTGCACCTGTTCCTCTAGCAGGTAGCTTCTGTTAGTAACGGGACATGTCAGAACAAGCCGAGGACAGGAATGCTCTAGTGGTGATGTCACGGCCCGTTGTTTAAAGTCCACTCAGTAAAAGTGTGGCAGAGAAAAGTCACTGTGATCTAGCATTACCGAAACTGCTTCCAGGGGTGGGGAATGCATGGAGCTTAGGAATGTGGGAATGAGTCACTCTCACAGGAGCTTGGGAACTGTGCGAGAAGCTGGCAACAGAAACCAAGGGATGGGCAGGCCTATAGTACCCTCTCTCAACATCAATTGTTTGCTTTTTTTTTTTTTCCATTTTGAGCCGGAAATACTAAAATCAAGGTGTGCTACACGCCCTGAGTGGGTGGCAGTGTGAGAACAGGTGCAATGCAAACAGCCACAAGGCACTCCTGGCAGGGGTAACCAGCCACAGTGACAGGCCACTCCTGGCAGGGGTACAGCCACAGTGACAGGCCACTCCTGGCAGGGGTACAGCCACAGTGACAGGCCACTCCTGGCAGGGGTACAGCCACAGTGACAGGCCACTCCTGGCAGGGGTACAGCCACAGTGACAGGCCACTCCTGGCAGGGGTACAGCCACAGTGACAGGCCACTCCTGGCAGGGGTAACCAACCCTGGGCATGCAATTAAAGGCTGAAGGTGAGATTGTCACAGCAATTACATCCAGCCACCAAACATTGCAGAAGCTACAGCTAGAACTGGGTATATCGATTTAACCTCCCTAGCGTTCTGATTACGTGCGGCGCACGGCCGCGGGAGGGTTTTTTTTTTAACTTAATTTTTTTTTCCCCCATGTAGCTAGCCTAGCGCTAGCTACACGATTCCCTCCTCCCTTCCGATTGCCGCCGGCGATCATACCCATCAGGAAATCCCGTTCTGAACGGGATTTCCTGCAGGGCTTCCTCCGTCGCCCTCTTTCGCGGCGGGTAGCTGCGGATCGATAAAATGTATTTAAAAAAAAAAAAAAAAATGGCCCGAGCAATCCACCGCGGCGTTACTGGACGAGCTGAGCTCGTCCGTAACGCCCAGGTGGTGTTAAGTCCGAGGACCAGTTACAGCCTCTATGGTTTTTGTTTTAATGCTGTCTGTGTCCCTGTTAAAAAGACACTTTTCCCCACTTTTTGTCCCAGTGAGAGACAAGAGTTAAAAATCTGGCCAACCCAGAAATGGCTCCAGCAGGGTCCCAGAGAGCAATAATATCCCAGCAGGGACTTGAATTCTTCACAATACTGACCAAAACTAAACTGAAAACGAATAGGCTATATTCAGTGGGACGTTGTATTGTATATCCTACAAAAGGCAAGACTGCAACACAGAGAGAAACAGTTGCATGGAGAGTATTTACATGCATACAGTGAAGCTTACAGTATGCTTCACTGCACCTATTAATGGGCGTTATGCAGATACCGTGCTGCAGGCATCCTGTTATGCCAATGTATTCCACTGCGCTGCAAACATGCATCATTACAATATAACTGCACTGCATTAGCAATGCAATTATAATACCAGACGCATCACTCTACAGTGAACATAGCCTTAAGGGGAGTATGAAATAGTGGATTCCGAAGAATGTGGGATCACAAACACTGGAAATGTTGCCCACGGCAACCAATCAACCCATGTTGGAAAAGTACACATGGATGCCAAGGCGACCCCTGTATACATGGCAACAGCAAGATTGCAAAATAACCCCTGAAATGTAATAAAGCATATGTGCTATGGGCCTTAAATGACCACCACAGAACAATTTAAAAGGACACCTGAAGTTAGAAGGATACGGAGGCTGCCATATTTATTTTCTTTTAAGCAATACCAGTTGCCTGGCTATCCAGCTGATCCTCTGCCTCTAATACTTTTAGCCATAGCCCCTGAACAAGCATGCAGCAGATCAGGTGTTTCTGACTGAAGTCTGACTGGATTAGCTGCATGCTTGTTTCAGGTGTGTGGTTCAGACACTACTGCAGCACACACAAAAAAAATAATAATAATAATAATAATAATAATCAGCAGGGCTGCCAGGTAACTGGTATTATTTAAAAGGAAATAAATATGGCAGCCTCCATATTCCACTCACTTCGGGTTCCCTTTAAGAATAAAATATAGGTAGTAGTTATTGGTGAGGCTTCTGTTGAATGACATATTTAGACCCTTGTGCATGCAGGTCTATAAGTCACTTGTTTACTGTATGAGCTTTTATTTATGGGACAGAGAGATACACAAGTGACATTCCATTATCGTCACGTTACACAAGCAGTGACGTCCGTCCCAGGCTTAATAAAGCAGATACACAGTAACCAGCGGCAACCCACAGTAGCAATTCCCCCCTCAGGTATAGCCTGGAATGCTACTTGTGGGCTCCGCCCAGCTCCCGCCCCTCTAACATGCTTAGCGAGAGAAGGCCACTTACATTGATCAGAATACAATGCAGGTCGGCAGGTTCTCCAGGCTTGTCAGATCCGCCCAGGATCTCAGCCAGCCGGCTCATGTTGTGCACTCTCAGGATGTTGATGTCATTCTCACAGCAGAATGCCTGGATCAGAGTAAAGTGGATCTGCAGAGCGACATCCTGGTCTTCCGTTTCATCTGTGGCCAGCAGACAAAGCACCACGTTGTCTGGGTCCCTGCAAAGCAGACGCAGATCGAGAGGTCAGGACACAATGCAGATAGCAGTTCACAAAACACAAAAACCCCAAGACTGCTGGTATTCCCTAATCAAACAATGCAGAGCATGCAGAACTATGCAATTATCCTATATGCTACAATACACTATTGCAACAGACTGGAGGATGCTCTCTATAGCCATAGCTTGTTAGCTTGTCCTGCAGCAGAATAAGTATGTCCCCCATGTGGCTACTACAATCTTTAGAGTGGACCAGAACTCTTGCACAGGACAAAAGGAAAACAGAGAAATGCACCCTGTATGCATTTAGAAAGTTTAACCTGTCTAATCCCCCCTCATATGTGACTAATCACAAGTTGTAATTTGATCTCCTACCTGTGTCAGCTGACTGCCACAGCAGAGATCTCACTTGTAAACACAGGATGTTAACACTATGTCTGCTTCCATGAAAGCAGGAAGTAGACAATGCAGATTTATTGCAGGATATGTATCAGCTGTAACAAAGACATGTTTTCCTTTAAAGGCTATTATGTTATTTCTTATCTTTTAGAGCAGACAGGGAAGTTATGCGTTCAGGTCCACTTCCTACCAGAAGGGTAAACAATATGGAAATGCATTTAATGTAACCCATCTATATATAAAAACAAAGCATTTTGCATCAGCCACACCAGTTATGGGCAACCTACTTGCCCAGATGCAGGGGAGTTACAGAGTGCTTGAATGCCCATAGCTGCAAAACCCAGCTGCAGAGGCACTACAAGTTCCAGCATGCCCTGCAGATCTACACAAAGAAAACAATAGCAGAAGGGCAAGGGTTGTACTTACACATTGAGCAGTTTGGCAGCCTCGTACACCCCAATGGTGATGGTCCTCTGTACTTTGGCTTTGTTCAGCACCTCCTCCAATGCAGTTCCCACACTGTCCATCCTGAAACAACAAGACAGGGATTAGACAGATGAAAAACCAAAGACAGCAACAACTGACTCACATCTGATTCACAGGCAAACAGCACCGGTCACCTTTGTTTGTTACTGACAAAGGTCCCCCTCCAATACACCCTAAGAATCAAGAGGGGGGGGGGGGGGGGGTCACCCCCACACACCTCTAGATAGTCTTGTAAAAATCAGTCTCACTGCAAGCCAAGCTCAGCCTGCACACCCAACTGGCCCCCTGCAACTGTCACAGCTACAGCTTTCCCAGAACACACAGTGACAGCAGAATCACTCCAGCATGTAGGGAACCCGGAAAAAAAACAAGAAAAAAAAAAAAAAAACAAATCATCACAAAAGTTCAGGTCACTTTGCAGCTAAGAAAGTTACTTCTACCCCTCACAGTCACAGCAGGGTTACTCCTCATGCACTCAAAAGCAAGGAAGTCATCACCTCCAACAACAGCTACTACCCAGCGGTCACTGTCCAGCATGCATCAAAGGATGGGGGTCACTCTGAATTTTCCTAATTAAAAAAAAAAAACATAGCACCAAAAGGGTCTCCATACATGAGCCCCCCACAATGCATGCTACAGAGCAGCTCACCAACTGATCAGCTGCAACAGAATGGGGTTATGGTCATCCCAGGTAACCCTGCTGCCATAATGACAATCAGGTCACCCTCTGCAAGTCACAGAAACACCTCAGGTCACCCAGCATAGGGTCACATCCAGCAGAATCCACCAAGAGCAACTCAGATCGCCCAGCATAGGGTCACCGCCAGCAGAAGCACCTCAGATCACCCAGCATAGGGTCACATCCAGCAGAAGCACCTCAGATCACCCAGCATAGGGTCACATCCAGCAGAAGCACCTCAGATCACCCAGCATAGGGTCACATCCAGCAGAAGCACCTCAGATCACCCAGCATAGGGTCACATCCAGCAGAAGCACCTCAGATCACCCAGCATAGGGTCACATCCAGCAGAAGCACCTCAGATCACCCAGCATAGGGTCACATCCAGCAGAAGCACCTCAGATCACCCAGCATACGGTCACATCCAGCAGAAGCACCTCAGATCACCCAGCATAGGGTCACATCCAGCAAAAGCACCTCAGATCACCCAGCATAGGGTCACATCCAGCAAAAGCACCTCAGATCACCCAGCATAGGGTCACATCCAGCAAAAGCACCTCAGATCACCCAGCATAGGGTCACATCCAGCAAAAGCACCTCAGATCACCCAGCATAGGGTCACATCCAGCAGAAGCACCTCAGATCACCCAGCATAGGGTCACATCCAGCAGAAGCACCTCAGATCACCCAGCATAGGGTCACATCCAGCAGAAGCACCTCAGATCACCCAGCATAGGGTCACATCCAGCAGAAGCACCTCAGATCACCCAGCATAGGGTCACATCCAGCAGAAGCACCTCAGATCACCCAGCATAGGGTCACATCCAGCAGAAGCACCTCAGATCACCCAGCAAAGAGTAAATGCCAGCAGAAGCACCTCAGATCACCCAGCAAAGAGTAAATGCCAGCAGAAGCACCTCAGATCACCCAGCAAAGAGTAAATGCCAGCAGAAGCACCTCAGATCACCCAGCAAAGAGTAAATGTCAGCAGAAGCACCTCAGATCACCCAGCAAAGAGTAAATGCCAGCAGAAGCACCTCAGATCACCCAGCATAGGGTCACATCCAGCAGAAGCACCTCAGATCACCCAGCATAGGGTCACATCCAGCAGAATTCACCACCAGCACCTCAGATCACCCAGCATATGGTCACATCCAGCAGAATTCACCACCAGCACCTCAGATCACCCAGCATATGGTCACATCCAGCAGAATTCACCACCAGCACCTCAGATCACCCAGCATAGGGTCACCACCAGCATAGGGTCACATCCAGCAGAAGCACCTCAGATCACCCAGCATAGGGTTACCACCAGCACCTCAGATCATGCAGCAATGAGGTCACCCTGCAACATCCAAAGCATAAAGTAACTCTGCAATAATCCAGGAATGGGGGAGCCCAACTGCCACAGTCCAAAATTAAAATTGGGGTCACTCTCCACAGTCCAAGCAATTCTGCAAGCCTGCCAGTTGTCCCCAGAGCAGGTCAGCTCGGCACAGAAGCATCCCGGCCACAGGCACACATATGCAATGGATAATCCAGGCGCGGGGCTTACTTTCCACGGCTTTGCTCTCCGGTCAGCTCTTCCAGGGTCATATTGCAAGCGGCACGCGCAGCGTAGTCTCACACACAGTCCGCTCTATCTCGTAACTTCGTTCAATCTGACTCCTCCTCGGCCGCAGCCGGTTTTCATGTGCTAAACGCCCAGCCAACCACCGCGCTTCTCATTTACATGCCCGCACGCTCATTCGCCCATGAGAAATCAGGCTCCGCTCCCCGGCGACGCCCCCCTACAACCCCAGACAGAGTAAAAAGCACGGCAGCTGTGATTGGATTGCTGCAGGGAAGGGGCGGGGCTTCTGTGGTCAGGCCGTTGCTTGGCGATGGGTTTGGTGATGTAACCCTTTCCCTCCTGCAGGCCGCTCCAGGCAGGCAGTGGAGGGAGCAATGTCGCCCCGCTGTGTCCGCACAGAGCATGTACAGCGTATGAGTAATCCATTCCTCAGTCAGGTTACAGTGAGATCATCCCATCTTCCTGTAATGTAGCCCGTCCCGCTGCAGATCACCCGATATGGGACTAGGTCTGATGTAAACACGTGGATGCCATCATATGCCAATTGCAGATTCTCCCATGATGCCTTCTGTCACCTGATAACCTGGCATAGACCAGGTCATAGCCCATACTTTGCTGAGATCATCTATTTGCTCCATTGCAGTCCCGATAATGGAATATTATTGACTCATGCATTTCAATCAATAATTTAGATTTCCTTACACTATTTTCAAATCCGGACCATCCACAAGTCACACTAGGCAGGTACATAGGGCCTGATAGGTGTCAAGGGGCCTATCTGGCAACTCCTCAGGTCCCTTCTACTGTTCCTCCTCCCCAGATAAGCCATGTGATAAGCCAAATCTGCTATGTTGCCTTGGGCCCCTTTGATGGAGGAAAGGGGAAGGGGAGTCCTTCAGGTCTCTTGGTGTTCTTTGTGTCCCCTTTGCTGTGCTGCCGTCAACCACATTAAAATACACAGAGAGACCTGAATGGCTAAGGGGGAATGGAAGAAGCCACATATAAGTCAAAGTAAACATGGAGAAACGGATGTGCAGTGTTCAGGGTGTCCATAGTAACATTCTTTTGGGGTGAGCAGCATACATTTTTCACTAGGCTTTTACACTGGGCGTAAAAGAATCGTGGGTCCCCCTGAGCAAAATCCTAATAGAGCCCCCTTATTCACAACCTTCTCCTTTCCTCCCTTGGTGACCCTCACAGCCTGGGGGTTTATCATACAAGCTTCATAAAACAAGTGTGACCATCAGGATCTCAAAGCGATTTTGTGAGTGTTTTGCATTTTCCTATACCTTCCATTGAGGAGGAATCGCTTTCATGCAATACCTGCAAGCAGTGAGTAAGAATAATGTGATCATTAACAACACAATACTGTGAACAGGCCCAAAGAATTGTATGGCAGTGAGCTGACATGCAGAATTATCCTGCAACGCAACTGATCACTGTGAACAGGGTCTGAAGCAAAAATGGAGCAGTTACCCAGAGCAACCAATCAAAAGGCTTGCTACAGTTAACAGCTGAAACATATCTGATTGCCATGAGTGGAGACCTTTGTTGCAGTTTTCTCTGTACTTTTTTATATAATCATTCACATTTCTTTAGGGACGATTCCTGTAACACCAGATGCATTTATTAGGGTTAATCATGATTGGTTGGATCAGGGAGGGTAAATTAGTAGTTAGACTTACCTGGATGTCTTCACAGTGATGTAAAAGATGACTTTCCCTGAACAGCCACATGCAGATCCCAGCCCTGTGCAAAGCCTGTCAGCAACCAATCAGGGCTCAGCTTTCAGCTGCTAGACTGTCGCTAGTCAGACTAATAAAAGGTGGCTTCCGATTGGCTGCTGTGATTGTACCAAGTGCACTTTGCTCATTGCATCTGGTGCATACAGCAGGTCACAAGGTTATAATAACAAATATGAAGCACCTATGGGCAAACTGTGCAGACAGGCCACTGCATTACATTCAAATAACCAAAAGCTTATAGGAGTCTAGCAAAGGAAGAGACCAGCTTTAATTTGTACTGAATACATTTGTGTTTCTTGGCCATTAGAGCATTTACCTTCCATAACTTTTCATCTCCAGCTTCAAATTTTCCACCACTGGTGCCTCACTCATCTCTACTGCCAATAATGCAATATAAACATCTGCAAGGAGTTTGGATGTTCTCCCCCTGTCTGTGTGGGTTTCCTCTGGGCACTCTGGTTTCCTCCCACATCCCCAAAACATATAGATAAGTTAATTGGCTTCCCCCTAAATTAGCCCTAGACTATGATACACACACTACACAATACATACATAGACATAGGACTATGGCAGGGACTAGAGTGTGAGCCCCTTCGAGGGACAGTTAGTGATAAGACAATATACGCTGTACAGTGCTGCGTAATATGTCGGAGCTGTATAAATACTTAAAAAAATAAATAAAGTTATTTAAAGGACACCTGAACTGAGAAGGAAAAGGAGGCAGCCATATTTATCTCCTTTTAGGCCTTGTTCCTATTGTGTTCCTTTCGCGTGGCAGTTCGCGTTGGCCGTTTTTTTTATGCATTTTTTTTCCAATTTATGGGCGTTGGGACGTTTTTGTTAAGCGCTTTTCTAAGCGCTTTTACAGAGCAATTGCATTTTTTCACTCAACATCAGTCAGGAAGTGAACTCATTGATCATGCAATCGCTGCACAAAGCGTGAGTGTTTTGTGTTTTCCTATACCTTCCATTGAGGAGGAATCGCCTCAAAAATGGCCCATGCACCGCTTATCTGAGCGGATCGGAAACAAATCGCTCAGATGTGAACTTTCTCATAGAGAATCATTGCACAAACGCTTTCAGGGTGATTTTGAAAATCGCCAGCGCTTAAAAAAATGTCAAAAACGCACCCAGTGTGAACGAGCTCTCAAGCAATACCAGTTGCCTGCCTGTCCTGCTGATCCTCTGCCTCCAATACTTTACCCATAGCCCCTGAACAAGCATGCAGCAGATCCGGTGTTTCTCACATTATTGTCAGATCTGACAAGATTAGCTGCATGCTTTTTTCTGGACTGGTGTTAAGCCTCATACACACGGTACAATTTTCCATCAGATCGACAGGTGATCTGTTAAGAAATTGCATCGTGTGGAGACATCTAAATTGTTCCTGATCGATTTTGCATTGATAAGTAGCCAAAATCGATCACACAATCAATCGGAATCCGATCGGACCGTTCGGAAATCATCTGATAGATCTGTCAATCTTACGGTAAATTGTACCTTGTATACCCAGCTTTATTCAGACATTACTGCAGCCAAGTAGATAAGCAGGGCTGCCAGGCAACTGGTATAAAAGGAAAAAAAATGGCAACCTCCATATCCCTCTCACTTCAGTTGTCCTTTAGGGCCCTTTCACACTGCGCCCACTGCAGCCTAATGCTGATCTATGGGGGAGCTCACACTCCCCACGTTGTGATACACTACGCCGGAAGTGCCCTATCTAATGCACTTCAATACCTATGTTACCTCGCAGCTCCTGCGGTGATCTGCGTGGGGCCGGAAGTCATGTAAGTCTATGGTAACGCACAGGGGCGTTGCTAGGATCCTAAGAGATCCGGGGCACATTTGGGCACTCCAGCCAAAAATGGGTGTGGCCATGCACCAGAATGTGGGTGTGGTCATGGGTGGAGTCAAATTTACATGAACTTAACAGCGGTCTGAGTAGGCCTGCCCAGCAAAATGTTGGATGAAGCCCCCCTCTCCATTAATACAAAGAAATCTGTGCAGCAAATCACATAACTAGGCAGAGTTACCTGGCTTCTGTGCTGGCTGGTCTGGCTTTCTGCTAGGCGGGCTGGCCTGCTGCCAGTCCCCCCATAGCATTCCCAGACCTTCTAGTTGACCCCCTCCCATGTTCCCACGGACCTCCCATTGAGGCATCACAACTTCCAGCATGCCCCCAAAGAAGAAACACAGCTACCTGCATGCCCCTAATAAAGGCATCACAGCACCCAATATGCCCACATAGAGGCACCATAGCACCCAGCATCATAGCCTATGGGAGAAAAGCGCTTTACAAAAGTTATTGTATTGTATTATTGTATAGCTCCCAACTGTCCCTCTTTCCTCCTCATGTGTCCCTCTTTCAGGACTTTGTCCCTCTTTCTATGTAAATATATATATTTATCTACTAAAAAAAATGTGTTTGATTGACTCTAAACCTTATTCTCATCCTTTAAATTGATATATTATTAATTTTAAAATGTTACCATGAAGGAAAATGACCCAGGATAGAAAGCACCAGTGTGGTTTGAATTATAAAACAACATATTTTTCTTATGTAATCTTTATGGTATGTGTGATGGGGGCGTGATCAGGGGGCGTGGCTTAAGTGTCCCTCTTTCTCATCTCAAAAAGTTGGGAGCTATGCAGCATGGCACCACAACACACAGCAATGGGGGTATAGGGCATGCTGGGTGATATGGTGCCATGCTGGGTGCTGTATAGTGCAATGCTGGGTGCTGTGGTGCCTCTACTCTGCCTGGGGTACATCCGGGACACTCCAGAACAGATCAGGGGCACGTGCCACTGATCTTTGGTGCTGGCAACGCCCCTGGTAACGCATATACTTGCCGCAATTATCTGCTGTGCACATGCGCAGAAGCGTATTTTAGAAATATGCTTCCGCGCACATCATCAGTTGCCGAACAGGAAGTAAGCGACACTTTCTGCTTGGCCGGAAGCCAGACGGCCGGTTTCGTGAGGAGCGGCAGCACCAATATGCAGTGTAAAGCCGGCATTAAGCCATCTTTTTGTAGGTCTGAGACTTATAAACTGTTGGAGGTCGGTGATCAGATCAACTCCCAACTGGTATCTTTCATATTCATCTTGAAACTTGAGGATTTCTTTTCAAAAGCAGACAAACCAGACAACGCCCAGGCAGCCGGAGAAAATCCATAATTTCAGCCCTTTTCTCAGATCAGGTATAAATGGGCCTTCAGGCAAGCAAGGCGCTGGAATCCTCCTGGGAACAGGAGTAGAGGCACCAAAGTCACCCCCATCCCCTGCAGGTTGCTGCTTATATCACACAGTTTATTGTATGCTGTAGTATGGTCATGGTCTTTAAAGTGATTTTCAACCTCCTCAGGAAGTATCACCAGCACCTGCCTTTTCCCATAGTGTCTCCATATAAATATACATTACATTCTATATTACCAGCTCTGCAGCAATGTAGAGTTCCCAACCTACCCTGGTCAAAGTCCGTGGGAAGATCAAATACTACTACGCTTTTGCCATTGACTAGATCTCAGAGCAGGATCATCCACTGGGCAACCTAAGCAGTTGCTTGGAGACAAGTGGGTATCAAGGGGCCCACCTTCTCGGACCTCTCTCCACTTCAGCTTACCAAAAGGACCACAAAGCGGCCCCAAATCTACTACCTTGCCTGAGACCCCATTACATCTTGATGCATCACTGCTAGATCTTTATACATTGATGTGTGTGTATAGACCTGGCACCCATGGGATGTCATGGAATGATGTCACACTATTCTTCCTGTATGTACACAGCAGGTGAACAGGTTCCTGGCCACACTACATTGGTAGCCTGCAGGACAGGTAATGTAATTACAAATTCCCATAGAAGCTGATGGTCAGCAGAAGGAGATGACACATTTGGCACTGGCTGGGGGCCAGAGGATCAGCCCACCATAGGCAAGGAATGGAGCTCTGCTGAACACACCCCATCACGTTGCAGTACTGCAGAAAAGCCACTAACTGGTGCAATGGATTCTATGCTCTTGCATGGAACTTTACAAACATTCATTGCAGCTCTGCATGCTGCAATACAACACAGCACTGTGCGTCTTTCTCGTCAGCAGAAGCGCTATCATTCATTGGATGGTTCTAAACCTGGACAAAACGAAATTCATGATATTCCTGCCCCGCACAGCAATACTCCTCCTGGATATATACATCACAGCCAACAACACGACCATTACCCCTGCCTTGCAAACCTGCCGTCTCGGTGTCACCCTGGACTCTGCTCTCTCCTTCACCCAAAAGTAACCAGGTCCTGCAACTTCCACCTCAATAATGCCTGGTATACACCATGCAATTTTCCGTCAGATAGACGGGTTGAATCGATTATTTCCATCAGGTCTGATCATAGCCGGCCTTTGACCTGAGCGAACAGGGCGGTCGCTCAGGGCGCCGGCTTCCAAGGGGGCGCCTATAGCTGGTTGCCTATACCGAGGGCACCTACACCTGATTCCTATACTGGAAGCACCTATAGCTGGCTACCTTTACTGAGGGCACCAACACCTGGCTACCTATAGTGGAGGCACCTACACCTGGCTACCTATGTCGGGGATGGAGACCTTCAACTGACTTCCTATATTGGGGGCACCTATGCTTGGCAACCTATGTTGAGGGCACCTACACATGAGATCAGGGCCGGCCCGCTCATGAGGTGGGGTGAAACGTTTGCCTCACGCGGAAAACTTCTAGGGGCGGCACCCGCCCGTCCGTGGGTGCGGGAGGGCCAGCCGTCAAGCCGTCGGGTAGCGGGCAGGACAGGGGTATTGGGCCTAGCGGTGGGGAGGGGGGTCTGACCCCCCCTCCCTCGCCTGGGTCTCCCGATCTGCGTTCCCCTCCAGCTGTAATAGGAAGCAGACGATGCCCAATCGTAAGAGGCACGGGTGGGGAGGACTCACCTTATCCGCGTTCCAGCGTGCGCTCCACTGACGTCACTTCCTGCATCGCCGTCCACTTACAATACAGTGGGCGGGGGGGGGGGGGGGGGGCGGCGGCGGCAATTTTTTTTTATAAATGTGCCTCAGGCGGCAAAAAGTCTAGGGCCGGCCCTGCATGAGATCCTATACTGGGGGCACCTATACCTGGCTACCTACCTATACTAAGTCTAAGGGCATTTTTTTTGGGGGGGGGGGGGGAGCACTGTGGCTATAATGCGTGTCGCAAATTGTCGGTGCTGTGCTATCATTCTAAAAGGGGGAAGGCGGGGGGGGGGGGGGAGGGGGGTGGCTAACTGTCCCACTGATTGTTTTTATTAATATTCCTGAAAGGTTCTAGCCTTCAGTTTTAAGTGTATTCAGGATAATGCACTCTTTCCATCCATTCGTGGTTATTAATAGTATTTTTTCTATTATACATATGTGACGTGTCACGGAGATCTGAGCATTTGGCGTGATGTGTCACAATGTCAAAAAGGTTGGGAACTTCTGTCCTAGGAGGTATCTCAGGAGAAAAGGTAAATTGTGTGTGTGCATGCGTGTGTGTGAGCGTGCGTGTGTGTACGCGCACGCGGGAAGAGGATGAAGAGGGGGCACAAAAATCAAGTTTCGCTCAGGGCGCTGTGAAACCTAAGGCCGGCCCTGGGTCTGATCATTTTCCTGATGACTTTTATGATCATTTCTGCACAAAAAAGATCAGAAAAAAAATCTGAAATCAGATTGGTCCACACCTAGCCGCCCACTCCGATCCTCCAACAACCTACGCCTGACTGCCCTGCGCTTTCCCCCCTCCCATGCACGACTCAAGGACTTCTCTAGAGCTGCCCCCACTCTTTGGAACTCCCTTCCACCGCCCCCCCCCCCATTAGGCCAGCCCCCTCCTTCAAGCAAGCCCTCAAAATGCACACTGGCTTTCCCTCCCTCGCCAATGCCCTAATCCTCTCTGCAGAACACCCATTCATTGATACCCACCTCTCCTTAGACTATCCCCCACCTCACCTTTTATATAATACTTGATCATGCACCCCCATTATTGTGCACCCATCCCACTGACTGACTTGAATTACCTGGTCTCTAAGCATCACTCCATTGTCTACAGGAGCATCGCCTGACACTCATGCCCCTCTCCTTTGTGATCTTGTATTCTTCAGTAAGGAGACCTTGGGCAAGACACCACAACATTGTGGTGTGTGTGTGTGTGTGTGTGTGTGTGTGTGTGTGTGTGTGTGTGTGTGTGTGTTCTATGTCTTGTTTTGACCTAGTGCTGTTTCTAGTTATTAGTTATTGATGTCTGTAACCCCATTTATTGTCCAGCGCTGTGTAATTTGCAGGCGCTTTGCAAAAAAAATTCAATACAAATAATAAGTGGCCACAGAATTGACTCATTTCACAATTTCGATGGCTTTTATTTGCAACTTCCCAGTGCAAGTGACGGATTGCCAAAATGCAGCAACAGTATAATAAAAGGCTTTATTTCGTCACTAATGCTGGGAATACACCATACGTTTTTTCAGCAGATAGATGGTTCGAGAGATCATTTCCGACATGTACGATCTTATTTGTGATTGTGTTTCTAATCGATTTCTCCTAGAAGTGAAAGGAAATAGATAAGAAAAGATAAGAGAATCGAGCAGGAAAACGAATCGAAAATCAATCGGACGGAAAATCGACCGTAAAGACGCATCGCGTATTCCCAGAGTAACAATCATTAACCGAGATGCTGCAGCAGACAGTCAGAAGCTAACAACAACGTAATAACACGCTCTGGGACTGATTTATTGATATACCATCATTGGAAAAAGGGAAGCAGCTGCCCAGAGCAGTCAAACCTCCAGGGAAAAGTGAATGTAGCCCCCATCCCCCTGCATAGTTAGGTTACAGTACCCCACAAAGAGAAGTAGTGGTATGCAAAAATAACATTACTGAAGGTCATAATCTGGCTGCATGCAAAAATTGCAGTCACATAAACAATTAGTTCATGTCCTGGACCACCAGGTGAGGACCGGCACCATCACTGTCCAATGCTTTTCAAAGGAGCTTTTCCCATTGTATGCAAAGTTTGCATCCAGGAAAATCTGGACAGCAGTGCATTATCACCCACCACCGTGTAATCGATCGAATATAGATAGGGTAGCCAGGTGTCCGGTTTTAGACCGGACAGTCCGGTTTTTGGCCGCTGTGTCCTGTCCAAAAAGGCATGTTAAACCGGACAATTAAGATGTCCGGTTTTATGCCTTTTGCCACTTGCCGCCACCCGTCCGCCAGCGCTGCGCGACCGCTGATTCGCTGCCTGGCTGTCAGTCAAAGGCACAGCCAGCCAGCTTACGCGGCGTAAGTTACGCCAGCTTAAGTACCGCCCCCGAGCCCGCGCTTCCTGACGTTGCTACGGCAACGCCAACGCTGCGTTGCCAACGCACGCATGACGTGCGTCACTCACGTCATTTGCAATGCGATTCTGCATCTGCGAAGGAAGCAAGGTAAGGTCAGGAGTCTGGAGATATGGTGAGTGAGTGACCCATAATTCTCTGGTTGTATTTCCGCTCTTTGTGTGCATTGGCTCCGCTCTATCTCCCCTCCGTATAGTCCAGGCGTGACTTTCAATCTCATTCAATCTCGCCTGAGCCCGCTGCTTACTATACTTTACACTTGAATTCATACTATTGTACAACGCAATTTATACTGTTATACTGTTATATTTGTTATATTTGCTCAAAATGTGTACATACATGTATGCGCAGATTTATATTTTAACTTTATGCCTATGTATGTCCACTTTATTGTTCTCATTAAAAAATTTTGGTGGAAAAAAAAAAAAAAATTTTAAAACTTCCCGCAAGAAATCGACCACTTCACTGTGCAAAAACGCCATAAATGCATTGCATTATTTGCATAGTTTTCCAGTTTTGTAATAGTTTTCTGCTCTGTCTCTTATTATGTGCATTTACTGGTGAAAAGCGGTCTCTTATTATGTGCATTTACTGGTGAAAAGTGGTCTCTTATGTGCATGTACTGGTGAGGACAGTTAGTGACATGGCTATGTACTCTGTAATGTGCTGCAGAAGATGTCAGTGCGATATAAATACTGTAAAAAACATTTTTTAAAAAGCCCATTGCTTAGCCCCACTCTACATAAAAGTGCGCTTCTGACTCCGCCCCTAACTCCACCCCGTCTGGTTTTCTCCATCAGCCGACCTGGCAACCCTAAATATAGAGCACAGGAAATATGTTACATAGAACCATTTAATGCATTCCATTTCTGCACAGTTGATTTCCCACCCTTTTCTATATAGTAGATTTTTGAAATTGATCATTTTTGGTCGATTGGACACTATACAAGAATTGATTTCTGCACAATTAAATTAATAAATCGCTGAAAGTGATCAATCTGGCAAGGAGATCGAACTGTGTATGGCCAGCTTTATTCTGCATCAGTGCTGCACAAGAATGTGTTTTGTAACAGTAGATGCATTTCAATTTGCAGCCAACTATGACTTACCAAACTGGGCATAACTACTTGCGCCTTTTTGCAACCATGGCAACATTCCACAAGTATAGACTGCCCAGATCAAACATTGTCCTTCAATAAGTGCTGTGGTTGGCTGAACAGTACAGGAACCAACATTACTCTTTTTATTCCAGTGGAATTAGGCTGTGACAAAATCATCTGACCATTTCCATCAGGAACTCTATGGGAAGGCAGTTGCCTAAATATAAAATAATAGAAAGTAGTTGCTTTTCTTCTTAATAAAATGCAGTTTCACTTTAAAACTTAGCAACCAATCAGAAGTTGTCTTGCAATTAGCCCACTTTAGTAAGCTGCAGTCTGATTGGTTGCCCTGAGTTCTGGCAGTTCCTTATTGCCCCCTGCACAGCCTGCCCATGTGAAGCTGGAGCTGCTTTAGCACTTGCTGTGGGGCGGTACCTGGGACATGTCTGGACCACTATCTGCACAGTAATGGCAAGCAGCCCGGGACAAGCATGTTAGGTTGTCCGCCCCGCACTGTGCAGAACAAAGGCGCGAAGAACCTCACCACTAGTAACTATCGTCAGCCGAGGGGGCGGTGACCAGTTGTCATGGTGAGCGGGCTGACTGGAAGCCGCGTGGATCCCCGGGCAGGGAATGCAGGAAGCGTTCACGTGCTCCAGGCCAGCTGTCAATCAATGCGGCTCCTTGCTCAATGCCGGGGCTTCCTGTCAGCTCTGAGCAGGCGGGGGAGAACTGAGCCGTCACCTGATGGGTGATGTCAGGCAGCTGGCCTCACTCCTCCGCAGCCAAGCCTCATGCCAGGGTCAGGTGGCTGAGTGACAGTCACTCCATGAGGTCTCCAGTGAGAGTTTAGTGCAGAGGACCAACAGTGTATAGTCTTCTGATGTATTGGGTATGCAACAGATTATCCATCAGTAACTTACGCCTCTTTCACAGTGGGAAGGTGCGTTTGATGCGACGTTAAAGTCGCACAACGTGCCCCTAGAGTAGCGCATGTAGGTTATGAAATTGGACGTTATATTGCATAGCGTTATGTGTCTTGGTGCGCCATTTTCGTCGCATACTGATGGAACGAAAACAGCGCAGGCGTTACATTTAAAAAAAAAAAAAACATTACTGAGCATGTGCAACACACATAATGCAGCAAATGTATTGCTAAACGCACAGCATGCAGCACTTTTTAAGAAAGTTACACACTAACACAATGTGTGCACTGTGAATGTCGCACAGACTTTGCTGTGCGTTACTCTGTGTTAAAGTATTTTATAATGTGCGACTTTAACGTCGCACTGTAAAAGAGCCCTTAAAGCAAAGCTCATACCTCCCAACTTTTTGAGATGAGAAAGGGACACTTAAGCCACGCCCCTGCCACACCCTAGTCACGCATAGCATAAAGATTTCATAAGAAAAGTATGTTGTTTTATAATTCAAACCACACTGGACCTTTCTATCCTGGTTCATTTTCCTTCATATTAACATTTTACAATTAGTAATGTATCAATTTAAAGGATGGGAAAGTTTAGAGTCAATCAAATGCATTTTTAGTAGAGAAATATATATATTTACATAGAAAGAGGGACAAATGAGGAGGAAAGAAAGACGAGGCTCCCAAAGAGGGACAGTTGGGACCTATGAAACCTGTCATTAAAAATAAAACGCTAGATACTTTGAAGTGTGCCTGAAATGAAATAAAAGGAAAAATTACTTATATATATTCCCAAAATTTACCTTCAGGTACATTTCAAACACCCTGTTTCCCTTTTTGAGACCTAATATTTACCATGTCCTAATGCCCATTAATCTGTCTTTCAGGGCCAGATTTACCATAAGGCACTTTTGGCTCGTGCCAACAAGCCCCCTCCCCGAGTGCCTCCCTCCCTCCTTCCCTATGAGAGCCCTGATGAGAGTGTAAATCAGAGGTTATTAACCCAGCTCTCAGCATTCCACTGACCAGATCTCCCTTCAGTTGGGGGTACCTCTAATTACCTAATGATTGGGGGAACCTCTGATGGCATTTCTAGCTACCTAATTCTAAGGGACACCTGTAGTATCTATGGCTGGCAGGGGAACTAAGGGAGAAGTGACAGCTGGGCCAGCCAGGACACTTGCGTTGCGGATCGGCGGGTGTTTGTAGGTTCACGGAGGGCGGAGTCTAGGGTGCCAGGACATCTGTGCCTATAGGCTCCTGTGAGGTAAATCCGGGCCGGCCTTCTTTGCACCCACCTCATATGTATTGGCAGGTATACTTTCAAGTACAACTCCAAACATTCTCTTCAGCCAAATGTTACCTTTTTGGGACAAATGCTGGTTGTGCTGAACAAACTGAAGGAAGTTACTGCAGGCAAAGCTGCTGCTAATTGGCTTACCATCATAATTGGTTTACCATCATCAGGCTGTTTCACACTGGGGCATTGTGTTACACATTCTGTAAAAACAGGATCTCAGTGGAGGGAAAAGTTGCAACATGCTTTTTGTGTGCTTTGCAAGCAGTGCATAAAAAGTGCTTCAATGTAAACGTGGGGGGGGGGGGGGGAAGGGGGGAAGTGATACATTTAGTGTAGCTCCCACATGTGGGGGTAAAAACTTTTTCTGTCGGCACAACTTTTTAGCACACCGCGTGCGATTCCCATTGCGGTCTGTCAGCTACAGGCATTTTTTTCAGACTGAAGTGTGATTCCTACCTTTAGCCGCGTACACACGCTCAATTAATATCAACCGACAGGGATCAGGATCATTGCAGGGCTGAGAGTATGCAGATGCATAATCTCCCTTCATGTCCATCCAGTCCCCTCCGTTCTTCTGCCGCTGTGGAGTACGCGATTCAGCTGGGTTGCTGGTCGCTGCACATGCGCAATCCCGATTGCACAGCAGTCCCTGACTGTCAAGTTGCAGACTTTACGGGGCTTACAGCGACTCATTGGAGGGGACCGGGAGGACAGCGAGGAAGCTTGCGGACTATAGGAGGCCAGGTAAGTAAAAGTAATTTTTTCCCGTTTATCTCAGGTACACTTTTAAGTAAATGTAAAGTGACTAAAAAATAAATCTGCACAGTCAGGTAAGCAGCCAGGGACAAGCAAGTTAGGTTGTCCAACCCGTACTGAGCAGAACAAAGGTGCGAAGAACCTCGCTAGTGAAGTCAGCCGAGGGGGCGGTGACCAGTTGTCCAGTTGACTAAAAAATAAAAGTCACAATTTCCTATGTACAGAAAAGCCCCCCTTATAGAGCCTTCCCTGTCTTCTCTTGCTCCCCTCGTTCCAGCGTTGTCACCCCTCTGGGTCCTAATGAGCCTTACCTCTCCTCGCCCGGCGCCCTCGGTGCAGCACTGGCTTCCCCGTTCAAATCCCCCGCCGCGGGGGACATCGGAAGTCTTCGGGAGCCGAGTCCCCCTGAAGACAGACGGCTCCATACTGCGCGATTACGTGATAGAGGGCGCTTGCGCAGTATGCAGCGGCCCATCTTCGGGAGTACTCGGGCTCCCGAAGACTTTCCAAGGTCACCTTTCTTCGGCGGAAGGAGCAGTATTTGACCAATTTAGTCAAATACTGCTCCTGGGGACAGCGCAGCACCGCGGGCCCCGGGAGAGAAAAAAAATGAGGACCCAGAGCCTTACCTCTCCTTAGGTAAGTATCTGTTTTCTTTTTTTAATGAACGGTTCCCATTCCCACAGCAAAAAAAAAAAAAAGCACTAAAAATGAAAAGATGAAACTGATGTTACTGACCGGCATGTTTACACTTCCCTGAATCAGTTGGCTGATGGTGTAATGGTTAAGGGCTCTGCCTCTGACACAGGAGACCAGGGTTCGAATCTCGGCTCTGCCTGTTCAGTAAGCCAGCACTAATTCAGTAGGAGACCTTTGGCAAGTCTCCCTTACACTGCTACTGCCAATAGAGCGCGCCCTAGTGGCTGCTGCTCTGCTCTGGCGCTTTGAGTCCGCAAGGAGAAAAGCGCAATATAAATGTTATTTGTCTTGTCTTGAAGCTTCACTGGGATGGCTCAATAGTGCACTATTGATAGACAGGTCGATTGCCATTAGAGGGAAATAATTAGGAAGGAGTGTTGGACATCGAGTGGCAAATGAGACTTGTATGTATGTGTGCATGAAGTGTCATCCTTAATGTATTTTATTGTTGTATTTTATTTCATTTTATTTTATTATGAGACAGCTTTATTAAAATACTTTAGTATTTACTATTGAAGGCGCAGGTATCTATTTTTGCACAGTTTTTTCCAGGTGGGGATGAGAGTTAACCTCTTGTATACCGCTGCAGCCTACTAGAATTAATAGACCATTTCAGCGCCACAGCTTACACTTTGCTAACTTCAGGGAATCATTTGCCCTGCAACATTGCTGGTTGCAGGACAAATAATCAGATTGTCTTGCAATTAAGTAATTCCTGTGCAAACAATATTGAGAAAGTACTCTGCTTCCCCCTAGATACAGTTTGGTAACCCAAATTAATCTGCTAATTTAAGTAGGCATGCGCAATCTTATCAATTAGCATTTGAGTGAAGTAGGCGCTTCAGTATTAACCTTTTCCAGTAACTAATTTGGAAACCATTTATATCTTTTTTGCCATTAATTTTATGCTGTGTTTAATACTTTAGAGTTTAGACCATAGATGAGATTTGAGTTCCAGCATTGAGCAGAGAGTGAGGCGGGATCCCATAGTTTACATCTGGCTATCCCACCATCTGAATTGAAACCACCTGCTGCAGAGGCTGTAAAAACATGCAGTATCTCCGCCGAACCAAGTATTGCACAGAGCCAAACACAAGCTTACGAAATGTCCTGTAATTTCCTTGTGTTTTCAGAGCGTACACCCTACTCAGCTATTTCTGCACTACAAGTGATGTTTGCCTATAAAAGCAGGAAGTAAGAAATGTTTTCCAGATTAACACATGCAGAGATATTTTATTTTTTTCAGAGTGGAGCACAATCACAAGATCCTTCCAATCATCTGAGTAGTGGAAAGGTTGCTTTCAGTTCCTGGCTGTGGTATGTTGGGCACTCCTGTGTTGTGGTTGCTAAGATGGATGTAAGCAATGCAGAACTGTGTCTCCAGAACACTCCATCCCTGGGACCTGGTGCGACATGTGATTGGGGGCCCCGTGACACTGTATTATCCACACCAGCTGGGTCACACACGCCAGCAATGTGAGAGCAAGCCCTTCTTGGTAAAATGTTAGCATTATTATTATCATCTTCATCATTACAGAGGAACCGAAATGAAAAAACACAGCTGTGAATATATTGCACCCCACAGCATTATAAATAGAAAAACTAACATCAAAACTACCTAGCTAAGCACAGGGCAGTTTCCAGGATAAATTGCTCCCAGGGCGGGATGCAGTAGTTTGCAGCCCCAAAGTATGAGTTAGCCAGATGTGGTGATGTGGTGCCCCCCCAGTATTAGGTGGTCATATGTCGACCCCCAAAATGTGCCCTTAGTGTAGTTACCAAATGCAGCACCCTCCCTTTCCTTTTCACATATGCCTCCAGTACAGGTAGCCAGGTGTCCCCTTAGTATAATTCCCCCGCTTTCCGTAAGGTAGCCAGGTGTGTCCTTAGTATAAGCTCCCACTGTACTGGTGGCCAGATGTGCCCCCTGTATAGGTATCCCCATTCATTTTTTTCTGCGTTTTTCCTTTTAAGCTGCATAGAAAATAAAGCAATTACTAAAAACAAATATCACCCCCCAAAAGCCTTATTTGGAGCGAAAAAAACAAGATAAAGATCATTTAGGAGTGAAAAGCAATGATAAAGTTATTGGTGAATGAATGGGAGGAGCTCTGAAGTGTGAAAACTGCTTGCTTCTTTAAGATGAAAACAACCTGCGGGCTGAAGTAGTTAAAGAGGAACTCCAGTGAAAATAATGTAATAAAAAAAAGTGCTGCATTTTTACAATAATTATATATAAATGATTTAGTCAGTGTTTGCCCATTGTAAACGCTTTCCTCTCCCTGATTTACATTCTGACATTTATCACATGGTGACATTTTATGTGCTGGCAGGTGATGTTACTGGAAGTAGCTGCTCCTTGCTTTTTTGGCAGTTGAAAACAGCTGTACACAGTTATTTTCCACAATGCAATGAGGTTCACAGACAGGAAACTGCCAGGACCATGGTCCTCACAGTTTCCTGTGGGAGGGCTGTCACCACAATATCAGCCATACAGAGCTCCCTGATCATCCGTTTGTGAAAAGAAATAGATTTCACATGTAAAAGGGGGTATCAGCTACTGATTGGGAGGAAGTTCAATCCATGGTCACGGTTTCTCTTTAAATCTCCAATTAAGTTAAGATTAGCATTCTTTCTCTCTTTCCAGGAGGCCTGGAACCCACTACAAAACGCTATCGCTAATCGCAATCGCTTTGTATGAGCAGTTTGTAAGCGTTTTAGGGAGCGCTTTTAAAAAGTGTATCAATTTGCCAGCGGTTGTGTAGCGATTAGCGTTTTAAAGTCTGATTGGTCCTTAATTAATTTTAATTTTGTTACAGTGTGCAGTAACTTCAAAACGCTTGCAAAATCGCTCAGTGCAGGTTTTGATGAGCGATTACGCCAGCGATTACATACTTAACATTGAAGCGCTAACGCTCCCAAAATGCTGCATGTCCTGCGTTTGTGATTTTTCTAATCGCAATCGCTCCAGTGGAAGTTGCTCCATCCATTTACATTAGCTGAGTGTTTTTACAAAACGCTAGGGTTTTCAAACGCTCCCTAAAAGCTCAAAAAATCGCCCTTGTGGGTTCCAGCCTGGAGAGTGTGATTAGTGAGTGTATATGAGTAGCTATCACCAGTGTGGCCTTGTTCCTCCAGCACAGTATTCGGCACTCCTGTAATCCAGCACAGCTTTCCGTTATTCCGCACTGCCGCCTCACAACAATTCTCCAGTGTAGTCTGGGTGGAGGTTGTTTCACTTGATGCAGTGATGGAGGGTGAAGGTCAGAATTCGGTGATTCCCCTTTCCAGAGGAAACCACTAACAGCACAGACCGTCTGGCATGTGAGAGGATAAAAAATCCAGCTCTGTAGAATGGAAAAAACAATAAATGATGATAATTATTATTGTTACATTGTGGAGGTCAGGTGAGGTGACAGCTCAGCCAGGGTGACAGAGAGATCAGTAATATTCCACTAACTGTAAATCGTGAACCCATCCTCATTGCCCTTACCTGCTGTAACCACACCCCTCCATGCTGCATTGCTTGTGCTGATCTTTTGGGCCTGTGTGACCACGCCCCTCCATGCTGCATTGCTTGTGCTGATCTTTTGGGCCTGTGTGACCACGCCCCTCCATGCTGCATTGCTTGTGCTGATCTTTTGGGCCTGTGTGACCACGCCCCTCCATGCTGCATTGTTTGTGCTGATCTTTTGGGCCTGTGTGACCACGCCCCTCCATGCTGCATTGCATACATTTGGCGATCTTTTGGGCCGAATGACCTTTCCGATTCGATCATTTTATTGTAATGGAGGAGAATCTGTGTTGTAACATGTTTGCCCGAATTATTTTTGTGATTGCTTTAGGGCCATAATCGGCTGAAAGCATTGATCGGACATGCTGGAAAATCTTGGTTGTAAGTGCTGGATCAGGTATGTGGCAATAACGGCATTCAATATCACAACGAACGACGGACCCCTGGCCTGGTGTGCCCTCTGCAGTATAAAGTGTGCCTGTGTGCAGTCTCTTCTCTCAGCCAGTGTGACTCCTGGGCCCGTATGCAATTCCCTTTTTCTCCTCAGTTTCTCCTAGGAGATAATTATTCATCTTCAATTCAAATTAACTTTTTAGCACTTTGCAATGGAAAAAGTACCACAAAGTAGGTGAAAAAGTACTATAAAAATGATTTTGTGTATTTGCTTGTTGGTGATGTAAAAGGCATTTTATTTACAAGTTGTGAAGATATCACCTAGGAGAAAACTCCGGTGAAAAAGTGGATTGCATATGGCCCCTGGCCTCCTTTGCCATGTCCACTGTCATCACAGGCGCCTGTACCACGTAGCCCCAGACGCTTGCAATACATGCCAGGCGCTCACAATGACAAGAGGAGGGAAGCCTTTGGATCTTGCAGAGGCTTTCCATGCTGTCCTCGGTCAACCTTTGCCGAGCCTGGACCCCGCAAAGAAATCCGACAAGCTCTTGTCGGATTCCAAGCTAGTGACCGCGTTCCTTTTCAAGAACTAGCGCAGCCACAGTGCAACTGCGTGAGCACGGACACGCCAGTAAGCTGGAGCTGCTCGCGTGGGTGCAGTGCGGCCATGCTCGCACGGGTGCAGCTTGGCTGCATTCATGCATGAAGAGCAACATGGTCGCAATTTACAGGAGGGTCCGGTAGGATGGCGTGGGAAGCTTCTGGAAGGTCCAGAGGCTTGCCACTCCTCAGGTAAGTACTTGACCCGAGGTTTACCTTGCGTTCTCTTAAAAAATAATAAAAAAAGTAGGCTACTTGATCCGGGGGGCTGAGCGGATCAGGTAGCCTTAAAAAAACGCCACTCCCCAATTAAAAAAAAACAAAAACGCCGCTCCCGTGGGCCGCAATGGCCCACTTTCACTTTTGTGAACGGAGAGACTCTGCTGCACGGAGTAAGAGAGCTGCCCAATGGCAGGAACGCCCTTGGTGGGCGTTTTGAACAGGGAATCCCTCTCCCTGTGTTTACCTCCGAGATGGTGACAAATATTGTCGCTAATCTCGGGGGGCTATATTGCAGTGGTGGGGCAGAGAGCGGCGGTGTGGGGACTAATGTCAGTAGGCAGAGGACATGCTTCTGTGTCCCATCTGCCCACCTCTTTAAGAGCATTGCTTTGTTTCGCATCCAAAATGCAAGTCACAGACTTCGGGATAAGGGATTCGGGTCACCTCTGTCTGTGACTTGTATTTTGGATGTGAAATGAGCATTTGGATGTCATACTGCGCAAGTGTTTGGAAGTGGGGTTTTGTCTGCTCCGCCTCATCCTGAAGGTCCGGCTTCTAGGGGGTAGTGAGTGTTTTGTCTTTTACACATGTGGCTGCCTCTCACTAGGTACAATTCACTGACCCTGGATCTAGTACAACAGCCCGAGACCATCTCACTTCCTCCCTAATGTTTGACAGTTCATATTACACAGTGAGGAATCATCCTTTAGCCTACTTGAGGGCATAAAAAAAATCCTGCGTGATGAACCAAAGATGTCAAATTTTGATTCTAGAGTCCAAAACACCTCTCCAGTCTTCAGGAGTCCATTGGCAGTGTTTCATGCCCCAGGCAAGCCTCTTTTTTCTATTCTGAGGTGTTAGCAATGGCTTTCTTGCTGCAACTTGACCTGTCTAACCTGCGTCTCGAAGTCTCTTTCAGTTGAAACTGAGCCTCGCTTACCACGAGAACTATTGAAATTCTGGTCCCGTGAGCTGCCTGTCACGCAAGCTTGACTCTTAGAAACTTGTCTTCTGATGCTGTTATGTGTGTTGGGCCTGCCAGACCACTTCCTTTCAGAGTTTTCCCCAGTTTCTAAGTGCCTTTTGATGGCGGAGACTGTACTTACTGACACCAGAAAGTATTATAATGACCTGTCTCTCTTCCATTGTTTCCTCTTTTTTTTGCCATGTTTATAGAACACACTACTTTCTTCAATACAATATAGCTCAAATAATGCTCATGAGTGTGTTCTATGCAGATGGGGTTGTCAGTAATAATTAAAAGTTAGGATACCTGTAGTGAATGATAGCAACAGCGTTCAAGGCTTTAAAGGATTTCCGAGGCGACTGCCTTTAATAAAACGTAATTACCGAATATTCCGGCGTATAAGACGACTTGGCGTATAAGTCGACCCCCATCGTTTTCCAGTTAAAATATAGAGTTTGGGATATACTCGCCGTATAAGACTACCCTTCTTCCAACGCACACCAAATAAACATTTTAAAAAATCATACTGGTGCTATTTATGAACAGATACTGGTGCTGTACTGTATGTGGTACCCAGTATATAACAGTATACAGGGGATTAACTGGTTGGATTGGTCAACTCTCCCTTGGTGGATTGGTCATCTCTACCTGTCTCCAAGTGGATTGGTCAGCACTCCTTGTCTACCTGTTTATCAGAGAGGTATGGAGGAATAGATTGTGCTGTGCCCATAAAATGCGCCTCTTTCACCCGTCTGGCCCACCCTTTTATCCTATTTACCTCCTTCTCTGCCTCTCAGATCTCGCACACGTGCGCCTGCGCCGCTTCACTACAGTCCTCAGCAGCGAGATCTTAGAGTTGGTAACAGGATAGGGCGTATCACCCAGCATCAATGACACTCAGAGTATAAGAATTTCAAGGGTTAAGAAAAAAGTAGTTGGAAGTATTAGTCTTATACGCCAGAATATACAGTACCTATTTCGATGCTAAACCTCCTGGGACACGGTCTGCGTCCCCCCCCCCCCCTTTTATTCCAAGAGCTTGCAAAAGTGTCCAGACTGGGCCATTACCTTCCCCTGGGTTGGCATCCTTAACCCAGGGGAAGAAGTCCGCAATAGCCGTTGTGCCTGCGCAGTTCGCTTGGCTGCGCACATGCCTGCATAGGTCGGAGGCCTTCTGACGCCATGTCCTCGCCCCCAGACTTCCAGGAGCGAGGATGTGGTGACAGAAGGCTTCTGACCTGCGCAGGCGCGCTCGCAGCTATGTGAACTGTGCAGGCGCAGTGGAGATTGTGGACTTCTGCTTCCGGGTCAAGGCTGCGGACCCAGGGGACGGTCAGGGCCGATCTGGACACTTTTGAAAGCTTTTGGAGGAAAAGGGAGGGGGGGTAGAGAACGCAGACTGTGTCCCAAGAGGTCTAGCATCTAAACAGGTAATGACTTTTTTTTAAAGGCTTTAACAACCTCCTTAGCTGCAGAAGGCCATATTGCTTAATTATGAAATGCCCATTATTTTCCAGTTTTGGGTAACCTTACATTTTATTTTTATTTTTTTTTACTGCCGGTAGTTCATCACTTACCTTTGTTCCATTTCAAGTTATTCGTTGGACTTGAATGATTTGAATTTCAATAAAAAAAAAAAAAAAGAAAATCAGGGATGTTCTGAAACTTGTTACCAGTAGTGTATACCAGTCAAAAGTTTAAACACACTGTCACCTTTAATGTTTTTTACCTATTTTTATTATTTTCTACATTGCAGATTGATATTTTAATAAACAAAAGAGTGCCAAACAAACCATTATATGTTTTAGACTTTTTTTTTAGTGTGGCCGCCTTTTGGTTTGATGGCTGCTTTGCACACTCTTGGTATTCTCTCAGATTCTTGGGGTAGTGACCTGAAATGGTTTTCCAACAGCCTTGAAAGAGTTTCCAGAGGTGCTGAGTACTTGTTAGTTGCTTTGCTTTCACTCTGTGGTGCAACTTACCCCAAACCATCTCAAGTTTGGCTCAGTTACCACTAAAGTGGAATCCAACGGCCAGTGGTAGTGTACCATAGCAATGTGTGCAATGCCACGTAACTCACATGCCACTAATGGGTTAACGGCCAGTGCTCCTCCTGCACTAGTGCAAATGGTCCCCCTGACGGTGACATCGCTTGGGGGGGGGGGGGCTTGTCTGCTCCTCACCCCACCATTGGTGTGTTCGAAGGGCCTTAGGGAGATGACCAAGAACTCGATGGTCGCTCTGTCAGACCTCGAGAGGTCCTCTGTGGAGAGAGGAGGACCTTCCAGAAGGGAAACCATCTCCACAGCAATTCACCAATCAGGCCTGTATGGTAGAGTGGGCAGATGGAAGCCACTGACTCCATAGTAAAAGGCAGATGGCAGCCTGCCTGGAGTGTGCAAAAACAGGAAAGAGCCAATCGCACTCTTCTGGCACACCACCCTATATCAGAAACAAGGGGGTGAGGTGTGCAGGACTTGTTCTCCGGATACCGCAGAGATTCAAATATGTCAATCAAGTGGAAGTCCGCACCGCCTCTTAGGGTAAATCTTGTTTAATAAGTATCAAAAAGACATACACATTAAAAAGAACCACTAGGCAAGACAGTCCGCTGTTTCGGGCTCCTGCCCATCTTCATGTTGCCAGGTTCTGAATACATGTTCACATACAACACATATATATACAACAGAGTAGCCAATCAGATCAAGTATTCAAAGGAGAGGACCTGATGGGGAACTATTCATTTAAATACAAAACTCCACCTCCCCATACAGCTCTATGGGTCACCGGTATATATTGATAACACACTGATTACATACAATATAAACCTCAGTTTCACTTAACATCGATCACATATACCTATAGTCTGTATCCCCATCCCTCATGAGGTTCCTCTGGCACTAGATCGCATTTACATGAAAGAAATAGCATATCGCAGGCTTGTAAACAAACCTGCGTGGCCGCCATCCAATCAAAGCGCATTGCCCAAAACGTCATGGCCGAAAGCACGCCCCTGGCTCTACACCACTAGCGCCGACCAATCAAAAGAAAGAGCGTCAAAAGATGCATATGACGCGGCCCATTGTCTGCATAAGCGAATGTGCCGACCAATAGGATAATGCGTAACCCGCCGACCAATCAGAAAATGGAAGCACTCCATCTAGCAATACCAATGCGGCCATACAGCCGCATGAAAAACGCCAATAAACGCCACACAGTAACGACGCAAGACCTGCCCAAGACAAGACACCGCTATGTCTATGGGGAGGGTATGCGTCGCCCAACGCGAAAAAAATGCATCAGACGCGGAAAAAACGGGAAAAAAAACGCATATTCCAAACAAGACATGATATAAAATAGCATGTCATTCTATTGCCAGAAAAACACTCATAAACTTACACTGATTATGATACTCTAACCCTTAAAAGACCTATAAAACTAAGACCCCTTAGTGAACTTTAAACATATATATAATAATATACAATATGAACAGACCAATTACCAATCCAGGCGTAAATCATAGTCCCTATTTAATCCAGAATTGATCGTATCCAATTCCCTAATCCACCTAGACTCCATTTTGAGAAGTTTGGACAATCTGTCACCACCTTTTTTATCCAAGGGAACACTGCCAATAATACATACTTTGAGTTGACTAACATTATGTCTAAAAAGAGTGAAGTGTTCTGATACTGCTTGATCCCTGTTATGATTACGTATAGCAGATTTGTGCGATGCCAGTCTGTCTTTTAGTCTTTGGGTCGTTTGACCAACATAACATTTGCCACAAGGGCACTTAAGTAAATAGACTACCCAACTGGAATCACACGAGTATCTGCCATGTATTTTGTACCTCTTTCCACTAGTGGGATGTGAAAAAGTATCACCCCGGATGAGACTATTACAAATGTGGCAATTGAGACATGGAAAAATACCACAACGCCCCCTGTATATGGCTTGATTTGAAATATCTGAATGCACTAGTTTACTACAAAGGGAAGGAGCTCTCTTATAGCAGAACATGGGGGGCCGTTTAAATTCAGGTATATATGGCAATGAATCTCCTAAAATGTTCCAATTACGTTTGATGCATTTTTCAACCTGATGACTGACAGAGTTATAGGTAGACACCAACATAACCCTGTCTGTTTTAGATTTTTTAGATTTTTTTATTATTCCTATGTTGTTTCTGCAACTGTTCATTAAGTATCCTATCAGGGTACCCCCTCTGTCTAAACCTCCCCACCATCTCCGTAAGTCTAGTGTCTTGTTTGTCCTTTTCACTGACAATTTTACTTATTCTTTGAAACTGTCCTCCCGGGATGTTACTAACCACATGTTTGGGATGGAGTGCTTCCATTTTCTGATTGGTCAGCGGGTTACGCATTATCCTATTGGTCGGCACATTCGCTTATGCGGACAATGGGCCGCGTCATATGCGTCTTTTGACGCTCTTTCTTTTGATTGGTCGGCGCTAGTGGTGTAGAGCCAGGGGCGTGCTTTCGGCCATGACGTTTTGGGCAATGCGCTTTGATTGGATGGCGGCCACGCAGGTTTGTTTAGAAGCCTGCGATATGCTATTTCTTTCATGTAAATGCGATCTAGTGCCAGAGGAACCTCATGAGGGATGGGGATACAGACTATAGGTATATGTGATCGATGTTAAGTGAAACTGAGGTTTATATTGTATGTAATCAGTGTGTTATCAATATATACCGGTGACCCATAGAGCTGTATGGGGAGGTGGAGTTTCGTATTTAAATGAATAGTTCCCCATCAGGTCCTCTCCTTTGAATACTTGATCTGATTGGCTACTCTGTTGTATATATATGTGTTGCAAGACTCACCTCTTCACGCTCGCATACCCCCCTACACCAGCACTATAATATGTTCTGTTAGACCCCCTCTCAAAAGACGCACCTATTGTCTCCACCCCACCCTTTAGATTGGAAGCCTCCGGCAGGGCCCTCCTCCATAACGTATCCAGCTTGATTATGCAATCTTACTCGCAACCACCCCTCTTGTAGACTCGAACAGTCTCTATTTTGACCTATGACACTGTATTGTTATCAAATCATTTGCATGATCTTGTTTTGTTGTGAGTTTCCGTATGTTCTACCTGTATGTTAACCCATTTATCTATTGTGCAGCGCTGCGTAAGATGTTGGCGCTTTATAAATACAATAAATAATAATAATAATATTCAGAACCTGGCAACATGAAGATGGGCAGGAGCCCGAAACAGCGGACTGTCTTGCCTAGTGGTTCTTTTTAATGTGTATGTCTTTTTGATACTTATTAAACAAGATTTACCCTAAGAGGCGGTGCGGACTTCCACTTGATTGACATATTGGAGTGTGCAAAAAGGCACCTGAAGGACACTCAGACCAAGAGAAACAAAACTCTCTGGTCTGATGAGACAAAGATTGAACTCTTTGGAGTGAATGCCAGGTGTCACGTTGGGGAAACAAGGCACCGCTCATCAAAAGGCCAAAAGCATGGTGGTGGCAGCCATGCCCGTTTTTAGGGCCGTGCGGGGCGTGCTGCCGCCCGGGGCGCTGTTGGGAGGGGGGGGGGGGCTATAATGGAGGGGGGAGCCGGAGCCGCAGGAAGGGCAGCCCGACCTCTCCCTTCCTCTCCAGGGCCGCCCTCCGTGCTCCCCCCTTAGATGCAGAGCGAGCAAGCAGCCGGGAAGCGCTGTTTACAACTCACCTCCCTGACTCCAAGCGCTGCTCTCTCGCCGCCTGTCTGTCTCCACTCTGCATAGATGCGGATACACATGCTGCTTCCTGCTAAACAGTAAGCAGCGTGGCAGCGTGTGTATCCGCATCTATGCAGAGAGAGGAGACAGACAGGCGGCGAGAGAGCAGCGCTTGGAGTCAGGGAGGTGAGTTGTAAACAGCGCTTCCCGGCTGCTCGCTCTGCATCTGAGGGGGGAGCACGGAGGGCGGCCCGGGAGAGGAGAGGGAGGGAGAGGTCGGGCTGCCCTCCCTGCGGCTCTGGCTCCCCGCTCCATTATAGGGGACAGCTAGCTATCTAACCTATCCTGGGGGCACCTACCTAATCTAACCTACGGGGGGGGGGGGGGGGCAGCTATCTAATCTAACCTACACTAGGGGGCAGCTACCTATCTAACCTATACTGGGGGGCACCTACCTAATCTAACATACACTGGGGGGCAGCTACCTATCTAACCTACACTGGGGGGCACCTACCTAATCTAACCTACACTGGGAGGCACCTACCTAATCTAACCTACACTGGGGGGCACCTAACCTACACTGAGGGGCACCTACCTAATCTAACCTACACTGGGGGGCAGCTACCTAATCTAACCTACACTGGGGGGCACCTACCTAATCTAACCTATACTGGGGGGGCACCTACCTAATCTAACATACACTGGGGGGCACCTTCCTAATCTAACCTACACTGGGGGGCACCTACTTAATCTAACCTACACTGGGGGGCAGCTACCTAATCTAACCTGCACTGGGGGCAGCTACCTAATCTAACCTACACTGGGGGGCAGCTACCTATCTAACCTACACTGGGCGGCAGCTACCTATCTAACCTATACTGGGGGGCAGCTACCTAATCTAACCTACGCTGGGGGGCAGCTACCTATCTAACCTATACTGGGGGGCACCTACCTAATCTAACCTATACTGGGGGGCACCTACCTAATGTAACATACACTGGGGGGCACCTACCTAATCTAACATACACTGGGGGCACCTACCTAATCTAACCTACACTGGGGGGCACCTACCTAATCTAACCTACACTGGGGGGCACCTACCTAATCTAACCTACACTGGGGGGCAGCTACCTATCTAACCTACACTGGGGGGCAGCTACCTATCTAACCTACACTGGGGGGCAGCTACCTAATCTAACCTACACTGGGAGGCAGCTACCTAATCTAACCTATACTGGGGGGCAGCTACCTATCTAACCTATACTGGGGGCACTTATCTAAACTGTATTGGGGGCACCTACCTAGCTAGCCTATAGATAGGTGGCCACTATACTGGCTACCTATATTGCAGGCACCTACCTAAATAACCTATACTGGGGGCACCTACCTATCTAACCTATGCTGGGGGCAACTATTCTGGCTACCTATATTAGAGGCACCCACCTAGCTAACCTGTACTGGGGCACCTACCTATCTAACTTATACCAGGGGCGCCTGCCTATCTAACCTATAGCGGGGGCAACTATACTGGCTCACCTATGCCTGGCTACCTATACTGGGGGGACCTATACTAAGTGTAACTAGACCTGGCTAACCTATACTGCGGGCACCCATACCTTGCTCGGGGGGGGGGCGCAATTTTTACACCCTCCCTCTGGGTGCATTTTAGCCTAGAAACTGCACTGGTGGCAGCATAATGGTGTGGGGATGTTTTTCAGCAGCAGGAACTAAGAGACTAATCAGGATAAAGGCAAAGATGACTGCAGCAATGTGCAGAGACATCCTGGGTGAAAACCTGATCCAGGGTGCTCCTGAACTCAGACTGGGGCCACGGTTTATCTTTCAGTAGGACAACAACCCTAAGCACATAGCCAAGATATCAAAGGAGTGGCTTCAGGATAACTCTGTAAATGTCCTTGAGTGGCCCAGCCAGAGCCCAGACTTGAATCCCATTGAACATCTCTGGAGAGATTTTAAAATGGCTGTGTACCAATACTGCAAAGAGGAATGGGGGATACTGGCCAAGGATAGGTGTGCCAAACTTGTAGCATCATATTCAAAAAGACTTGAGGCTGTAATTGCTGCCAAAGGTGTATCGACAAAGTACTGAGCAAACTGGAACGCATGCTGAGCCATACCTTCAGACTCCATGCAGTCATGCTGACAGCCGACAGCACACATTGGCTTACTTGAATCATCATAATAAGGAAGTTACCTGCGTACTGTGTGTTCTTCATGTACTTCTAATTTGACATAATTGCGATTATTTGAATCCTGCTATGAAGCATACCTTTTTCCTGAGATTTTTATTGATTCCAGCCAATTACACGATGGACTTTAGCTGGGAAATTCATTACTCCTGAAGAAGTGAATATTATATGGTGCGATGTTTCACGAAACACATCAAGAAAATTGATTGTTTACCTCGGTTGTACATAAACTAAGTGTTAAATACTGTATATGGATATATTTGTCCCAAAGAGGTTTTCCATGATACTTATATAGTGGTGGATATGATATAAGGGACAATTTCAAGTTTCATGGTACCCTTATTGGGAACTATGCATAATGTTTGTATACTGTTTAATCATGACTTTGCTGTAATGGCTATGCGGATACTGTGTATTTGTATTTATGTGGATATTTTTAAAACAGATTTATAATAAACTGATGTTTTAATTGGTTATTGAATGATTTGGGTCAATACTTACCTATTGAGGTTGATGACAAGGTTTTGTCATTAGTTCATCCCCTTTAAGCTCACTGTTTACCCACAAATAAGACTTGCATCTTAAAAGGGGGACACATAAGGGGATCACTTCTACATATTTTAATAACTTGACTAGACCCCTTGGTCAAGTTTCTCTTGGGTAATTTGTTTCAAAGCACTGAGCAAAGGCTGTGAATACTTATCTACATGTGATTTCTCAGTTTATTATTTTTTTTATTTTTTAATCAATTTGCCAAAACTTCAAGTAAACTTTTTCACGTTGTCATTATGGGGTGTTGTGTGCAGAATTCCGAAGGAAAAAAATGAATCCATTTTGGAATAAGACTGTAACATAACAAAATGTGGAAAAAGTGATGTGCTGTGAATACTATCCGGATGCACTGTATATTTGTTCATAATATTAAACACATATACAGATGGAGCATTCACTTTTCAAGTGTTTTAAAGGACAACTGTGAGGAGAGGGATATGGAGGCTGCCATTTTTATTTCCTTTTAAACAATACCGGTTGCCTGGCAGCCCTGCTGATACTCCTTCTAATACTTTTAGCCAAAGACCCTGAACAAGCATGCAGCAGATCAGGTGTTTCTGACATTATTGTCAGATCTGACAAAATTAGCTGCATGCTTGTTTCTGGCGTAATTCAGACACTACTGCAGCCAAATAGATCAGCTGGACTGCCAGGCAACTGGTATTGTTTAGAAGGAAATAAATATCGCAGCCTCCATATTATTCTCACTTCAGTTGTCCTTTACAGATGTCTCTGCTGTTAAAGAGAAACTGTAACCAAGAATTGAACTTCATCCCAATCAGTAGCTGATACCCCCTTTTCCATGAGAAATCTATTCCTTTTCTCAAACGAATCATCAGGGGGCGCTGTATGGCTGATATTGTGGTGAAACCCCTCTAACAATGTGATGTCCACCTCACAGCACTGAGATACTGACATCACACTGTGGGAGCCTTGTTGCATTGTGGGATATAACAGTTGTTTCCAACTGCCAAAAAAGCAAGTAGCATCTCCTTCCAGTGACATCACCTGATAGCAGTAAAAATGTCACCTTGTGATAAATGTCAGATTGTAAATCAAGGAGAGGAAATATTTTACAATGAGCAAACACTGACTGAATCATTTATACCAGATACTTGTAAAAATTAAGCACTTTATGTATTACATTATTTTCACTGGAGTTCCTCTTTATCTCTGCCAAGCTCAACCACAAAACAAGCGCTCTGCATATTTAGGATGAACAAACCTATTAGTAGCCAGGTCTGCTGGAGTGTTTGTAGCCTCTCCATAGGTCGTTTGCAGGTGAGTAACTTCTGTTACACAATAACTCAGGAAGCAGTCATCCTGCCACTGATAACAAGGAACTCACACTTCTGAGTCCTCCTGACACATCACTTCACTCCTCCTCCTCCTGGATGCCAGCAGTGCCAGACTTTGCCTCATCACCTTACCTAACCTAAATCTGCTGATGGCTGTGTATTGTGTCCTTGTGTGTTACCCATAGATCTGAGGACATCGTCACATGATGCTGCTGTCCTTGCATGCACATTAATAAACCTCCAACCACAGCTGATCAATGAGATATCATTTGCAGAGTGTGTTGCTATTAGCATTCAATTCGAAACTGATCTCATCAAACTCAGTAGCTGCTGACCAGGCTCAGGGGGGGGGGGGGGGGGGGGATCGCTCTTGCATCTGCGGTAATCACAGTCGAGTCCCCGCAAGCGGTTTTCTGCACAATTGTGCATTTTGGATGAGGTGGAAACAGAGCCGGAACAAGCTCCTCCAGCACCCAGGGCCCCCAACACCTTAATCTCTAGTTATCTGGCTTGCAGTCACTGCCATGCATCCCCTTTTCTTATTTCTCTCTGCTGCAAACCCAATAGGGGAATGATAGCTGAGTGAGTTGTGCACCCCTCCTACACTGCGCCCTGAGGCTGGAGCCTCTCTCGCCTCTGCCTCGGCCCTGTGTGTGCCCGCTCCTACACTGCGCCCTGAGGCTGGAGCCTCTCTCGCCTCTGCCTCGGCCCTGTGTGTGCCTGCTCCTACACTGTGCTTTGAGGCTGGAGCCTCTCTCGCCTCTGCCTCGGCCCTGTGTGTGCCCGCTCCTACACTGTGCTTTGAGGCTGGAGCCTCTCTTGCCTCTGCCTTGGCCCGGCCCTGGGTGGAAATTTCAGACCAACGTTATCAAGAATTGTATGGTGTGTGATCAATGGCGTAGCAATAGGGGGTGCAGAAGTAGCAACCGCATCAGGCCCTTTTGGCCAGAGGGGCCCACCCTCAACCACAGTCTTTGCTCTCTATTGGTCCTGTGCTGGTAATAATCACTTCTATAGGTGCTTTTATTAGTAGTAATCATTAACAAACAGTTCCCCATCCCCTCCTGGCACCTCTGACACTGTGGTTGTTCTTGGCAGGTTTTGGCGCTGTATCAATTGTTATGTATAGGGTGCTTGGGGGGCCCAATGTAAATTTTGCTCGGGGCCCACAGCTCCTTAGCTACGCCACTGTGTGTGATAGATTGTCAAATTGTATTTAACCAGAATATATTGTATATATCTATACAGTACACATCAAACCTTGTATAAATAACACATTTATGAAAGAGTGTGTGTGTATAATGAAAAATGGATTTTTTGGGGAAATTATGTACTGTGAAAGTACGGTAATATACTGAATATGAATTGTGGTTTTTTTTGTAGAATTGTCATAATGCATAACTGTATTGTACTTGGTTTATGTATGTAATTAATAAAGACAAATCATTGAGGCCCTGTTCACAGTGGGCAGTTGCGCTACAGAATAATTCAGCAGCTTAAAGAGACACTGAAGCGAAAAAATAAATTACTTATGATATAATGATTTGTATGTGTAGTACAGCTAAGAAATAAAGCATTAGCAGCAGAAATATGAGTCTAATATTGTTTCCAGTACAGGAAGAGTTAAGAAACTCCAGTTGTTAGCTATGCAAAAGAGCCACTGAGCTCCACGACTTTCAAAGTCGCAGAGAACTCTGTCTTCTGAAGCTTGTTATCTCAAGTGTCTGTCAATGTATTGTTTTTTTTTTCTTGCAGAGGACAGTTGAAACGTTCACTGGCCTGCTCTGTAAAATCATTTAGAATGCTGAGTAGTGTGTGAACTGCAAATATTAGAGAACTATGCAATGTACCGGTATCCCCCAGAGCATTGCATTAGCAAGAGCTTTTTCAAATCACTACAAACAAACAAACACAGAACATTTATATCGAGCTTTTCTCCTGGCGGACTCAAAGTGCCAAAGCTGCAGCCACTAGGACGCGCTCTATAGGCAGTAGCAGTGTTAGGGAGTCTTGCCCAAGGTCTCCTACTGAATAGGTGCTTAGGAATCGCTCCTAGTGGGTTTCTGGCCAAACGCAGTGCATTATTGTAACTTGCAGCATGCAGGCTTTGTATTAAAGTCTATGTCCAGTCTCTATAGCAGTTCACCCATGTTTTAACGTGTGGGACAAGGTCCTCTAGCACCCAAGGCTGAGACACCAAAGTGCACCCCTCCATCCCTGCCACCCCAGCCGTCACACACTGATTGCTATTAGACTAAGAGGGCCACAGGGCCCACAACCTCCCCAACACCTTAATATCTAGTTATCTGTCTTGCAGTCACTGCCATGTATCCCCTTTTCTTATTTCTTTCTGCTTCAAACACAATTAGGAATGACAGCTGAATGAATTGTGCGCCCCCTCCTACACTGCGCCCTGAGGCTGGAGCCTCTCCAGCCTATGCCTCGGCCCGGCCCTGCGTGTGCATTATGCAACTGACCATTGTGAACCCAGCCAGAGGGCCCTCTCACACTGGGGCGGTGCAGTGCAGTAAATTTACCGCAGCCCAATGAAAGTCTGTGGGGTAGTTCACACTCCCCACGTTGCGGTACACTGTGGCGGAAGTGCTCTATCTAACGTGTGGACATACCAACGTTACCGCGCGGCTTCTGCGGCGATCTGTGTCGGACCGGAAGTCATTTAAGTCTACGGCGGACCCACTGCAGTTTTTCTCGGCGCGCATGCGCAGAAGTGTATTTTAGCAATATGCTTCTACGCACGTCATCGATTGGCCAACAGGAAGGGAGCGTCACTTCCTGCTTGGCCGGATGCCAGGCGGGGATTACCGTATGCTAATGCGGTAATCCCCAAAGGCCTTTTTTTTGTCAGATATGCAGTGTGAAGCCAGCCTGAGGGCTCGTTTCCACTATTGCGGTGCAGAATCGCCTGGATTCCACCGCTGTTGAAATTGCATGAAATAGCATGCGGATGCGAATTTTTGTGCATTTTTTGCCGCGAATTCGCATGCAAATTCGCATAGGTGAGGGTATATGCGCATTTAACCATGTCACTGCCTGTTTGAATTACATTGGTACCTATGCGAATTCGCATGCGAATTCGCATGAAAATTCGCATACCATAGCCGCATGCGAATTTCCTATTAAATACATTAGCGGCGATTCGCATGCATTCCACTCGCAGGCGAATTCGTTGGCTCTTTTGTGCGTTTTTTTACCGCTGAAAAAAACGCACCTCAACAACGCTACAGTGGAAACAGGCCCATCCACTTGCATTACATGTGCGAATCCGCATGCGTTGGACGCATGCGGATTCGCGATAGTGGAAACGAGCCCTAAAGGGAATTTAAAGTTAAAATAAACTTAATACATTGTACGTGTAGTACAGCTAGGAAATAGAACATTAAGCGCAAATATATGAGTCTCATATTATTTCCAGTACAAGAAGAGTTAAGAAACTTCACTTGTCATCTATGCAAAAGAGCTTCTCTGTGCTCTCCGACCAAATTTAGGTCAGCTACAGTGCTGTTTTCTGAAGCACTCATACATCAAAGAAACAGTGAAAGACAGCTTTAGATAAAGTGTTACTGCAGGGAAGTTTAAGGCTGCTTACACACCAAGACGTTACAGGCGCACTCTCACGTTCTGTGCAAAGTGCAGCATGCTACGGCGTTGGAGCGGCTATAGCCGCGTTAGACTGTTTGCACATGCGCAGTGGGGGGCGGAGAGGAGGCGGGGAGAGCCAGCTACAGTAGCCGCGCACATGGCTACTTAATATTCACTGCACTGGCGGGCGCTGATTGGCCGGCGGGACCACGTGATGCGGAGTGTCTCGCTCCGCATCACGTGGTCCCGCCGGCCAATCAGTGCCACTCTGGGAGACATTATAGGACTCGAGCCGCCTAACGCGGCTCACTCTACCGTCGGCTCTTGCAGCACCATACGTTGTGTTAGGTGCACGTTATGCGACCTTAACGTGCCACCTAATGCAACGTCTTGGTGTGCAAGAAGCCTTAAGGTACATTAGCTCTGCTCTGTTTTATAGTTTAAAATACAGAGTGTAGTTAGTAAACTGTAAATATTAGAGAATAATGGTGTTGGCATTGATAGATGGCATATTGCTAGATGCACAGAGATGGATAAATGTCACAGTGATAAATGTAGTTCTATGAAAATGCAAAATGATCAAAAGTTGTTTATTGAGTGCAAGGTTGCCATGCAGGAAGGGTTTTCTATCCAACCAACTTTTTTAAAGGGACTCCGAGCAGTGCGGAAACTATGGAAAGATGCATATTATTTTAAAGCTCTCTTTCTCCTCTTTCCAATGATATATAAATCGCCACCCTAAGGCCACATACAGACATCAGACCATAGTCTTTGGAAAATGAAAGATCACAGACCAATCTTACCACCCTTCCTGTAGTATAAGAGCCATACTCTACACAGTCTTTTCTATGGAGCTGAACTCCACATCAGGAAAAAATCTTTGCAAGATGCTGCACACACAGATGCTGTACAGACACAAAAGATCAGTATCTGCAAAAGATCTGTTCCTGCCAAAAATCCATTCCTGCAAATAATTGCAATGATAGTCTATGAGATCTGCAGATCATCATACACACATGATTTAACTGACATTCATCTGCAGATCTGCAGATCTGAAAATCCATCCTGGTGGATCTGATCTGCAGTTAAATCATGTGTGTATGATGATCTGCAGATCTCATAGACTATCATTGCAATTTGCAGGAATGTTTTTTTGGCAGGAACAGATCTTTTGCAGATACTGATCTTTTGTGTCTGTACAGCATCTGTGTGTGCAGCAGCCTGCAGAGATTTTTTTCCTGGTGTGGAGTTCAGCTCCATAGAAAATACTGTGTAGAGTATGGCTCTTATACTACAGGAAGGGTGGTAAGATTGGTCTGTGATCTTTCATTTTAGTCTGATGTGTGTATGTACCCTAAGCCTTTTAGTTTTCGCTATTTTCGCGATTGAAATTGCCGCGGCCGCGATTTCGATCGCGAAAATATAGAAAACTAAAAGGCGTAGGGCGACGATTTAGGTGTCGCCAGAAAGAGGAGAAAGAGAGCTTTAAAATGATATCCATCTTTCCATAGTTACATTGTATTACACAGGGCGACTTTTTCTGCTGAATGGAGCTGCTGACTTTGAGAAAAAGTCGCCCTGTGTAATACAATGTAACTATGGAAAGTTGGATATCATTTTAAAAGCTCTCTTTCTCCGTTTTCTGGCGACACCTAAATCGTCACCCTACGCCTTTTAGTTTTCTCTATTTTCGCGATCGAAATCGCGGCCGCGGCAATTTCAATCACGAAAATAGCGAAAACTAAAAGGCATAGGGCAGTGGTTTATATATCATTGGAAAGAGCAGAAAGAGAGCTTTAAAATGATATGCATCTTTCCATAGTTTCCACACTGCTCGGAGTCCCTTTAACATCTAAAATCGAAATCCCTGACGGCAGCGATTTTTGTTTTTTTCAGCGTTTCCCCATCCCCCCCTCCTGCCGCTCCATTACGTGCTGCGATTTTTTGCAGAGCGATTCTTTTTTGTCACTTCCTGAAGTGAACTCTTTGACCCGGAAAATAATACATACAATGTGTTTATTCTTAAAAACGTGAATGCAATTGCCGCATAAAGCGATTTTGTGAGCGTTTAGTGCTTTTCCTATACCTTCCATTAGAGCAAAATCGCCGCAAAAGTCGGCTGTTGCATGCTGTAAAAATTGTGCATCTTTTCGCATGCGTGCTTCCGCATTCACGATCAATAATGTCAATATGACTTCCCTCCTGTATTTCCTTGTGGAAAAACAAAACTAAAACAATTAGCAAATTTGCATTCGAATTCACATTATAAAAATTGCATATTATAGCATGTAAATTTGAATTTACAGGCAAATTTTGCATCCGAAAAATGACATGTGATTTACATGCTTCTACTGGAAAACGTAGTTTAAAGTGAACCCGAGGTGAGAGTGTTATGGAGGCTGCCATATTTATTTCCTTTGAAAGGGATCCTAACCTGAGAAGGATATGGATTTTTCCTTTTAAAATGATACCAGTTGCCCGACTCTCCTGCTGATCCTGTGTCTCTAATACATTTAGCCACAGCCCCTGAACAAGCATCCAGATCAGGTGCTCTGACTGAAGTCAGACTGGATTAGCTGCATGCTTGTTTCAGGTGTGTGATTCAGCTACTGCTGCAGCCAAAGAGAACAGCAGGACTGCCAGGCAACTGGTATTGTTTAAAAGGGAACATCCATATCCCTCTCAGTTTAGGTTCCCTTTAAGCAATACCAGTTGCCTGGCTATCCTGCTGATTCTCTGCCTCGAATACTTTTAGCCATAGCCCCTGAACAAGCATGCAGCAGGCCAGGTGTTTCTGACATTATTGTCAGAACTGACAAAATTAGCTGCATGTTTGTTTGTGTAATTCAGACACTACTGCAGCCAAATAGACCAGCAGGACTGCCAGGCAACTGGTATTATTTGAAAGGAAATAAAAATGGCAGCCTCCGTATCACTCTCACCTCAGGTTTATTTTAAGGAACAATCCCTAGTTTGGCCTCAACTAATTTTGTCCCCTACAGGGAAAACCTCACACCTGATATTTGCCTAATAAGTGATGACAATAGTTACATAAGATTCCTCTCGTTTCCAGGCCTGGATCCCTGTTTGCGACGGATGGTTTTGTAATAGTTCTATTGTTTGTCTCCTCGCACCAAGTGGAGGAAAGGTCGGTGTGACTTCATCCTGAGTCACGGCTATGACACAATGAAGACATCTACAGTGTGAAATAATGGACTGGAAATGGAGACAGCTGATAGGTGAGCAATGCTGCTGGCTGGAACATCATCCTCTGTAACAGCGGGGAAATGTGATTGTGTGCCAGCGTTATATCACGGACGAGCAGCCTGCGGGGGTGGCGGGGTTGTGTGTTTACACGTGACGAGTGTACAGTGCAGCTGCCGGTGTGGTGGAAAATAGCTCCGTGTCCCCCGGGAGGAAATAAAGATGGAATTGTAGTAGGGGGGTAATTATTGGACAGCGTCATCTGTACACAGAGATAAGCAGCAGAGCACGCAGTGCGTGGATATTACACAGGCCAGGGCCGCCGCTGACGCCCGCTACACTGAGGCTACGTGCGCACAATAGATTTACATCGCCTGAGACGATTAATCGTGACCATCTCGGGTACAAATCTACTGTGAGTACAAGCCTCCTATGACGTCACTGACCACAGTCGGATCATCCACAAGGCAACTTAGGCAGTTGCCTAGGGCCTGGAGAGAGACGAGGGGGCCTGTTTGTTGCTAGCCCAGGCATGGGCAAACTTGGCCCTCCAGCTGTTGAGGAACTACAAGTCCCACAATGCAATGCAGGAGTCTGACAGACACAGTCATGACTCATAAAGGAAAATGCATTGTGGGACTTGTAGTTCCTTGACAGCTGGAGGGCCAAGATTTGCCACCAAATCTTACCAAAAAAGACAGATGGCCATGAAAGGTGGGCCCAAAGTTGTTACTTGCCTAGGACCTATTTCATCTTAAAGGGAACCCAGGGTTAGTGGAATATGGAGGCTGCCATATTTATTTTCTTGTAAACAATACCAGTTACCTGGCAGCCCTGTTGATCTTCTGGCATAAGTAGTGTGAGCCAAAACCCTGGAACAAGCATATGGCTAATCCAGTAAATCCTGAGTGAGGCCCGGTGCACACCAAAACCCTGCTAGCAGATCCGCAAAATGCTAGCAGATTTTTAAATGCTTTTTTTTATTTTTCTGAGGCGTTTTGCTAGCGTTTTGCGGATTGCTGCTGCAGATTTCAGTGTAGTACATTTCATATATGGTTACAGTAAAGCTGTTACTGAACAGCTTCTGTAACAAAACCGCCTGGCAAACCGCTCTGATCTGCCGTTTTTCAGAGCGGTTTGCGTTTTTCCTAAACTTAACATTGGGGCAGAAACGCATCCGCAATCCAAAAAATGCCTCACCCCGGGAGGATTCGTTTCTACAAAACGCCTCCCGCTGTGGTGTGCACCACCCCCATTGAAATGCATTACCCTAGCGTATCCGCAGCCGCAAGCGGCTGCAGAAACGCTCAACAAGCCGTTCGGATGCCTCAGCCCTCAGAGTACCTGATCTACTGCATGCTTGTTCAGGGTCTATAGCTAATAATATCAGTGGCAGAGGATCAGGAGAACTGGCATTGCTTAAAATGAAAAAAAAAAAAACCATGGCAGCCTCCATATCACTCTCATCTCAGACTCCCTTTAAAGAGGAACTGAAGAGAGAGTTATATGGAGACTGCCATGTTTATTTCCTTTTAAGCAATACCAGTTGCCTGGCAGCCCCGCTGATCCTCTGTCTCTTATATTATTAGCCATAGACCCTGAACACGCATGCAGCAGATCAGGTGTTTCAGACTTTAACTACCTGCGGTTCTGACCTGACGTAAACTCTACGTCCCATTCACCGCGCACCCCTGCTTGTCTCCGCCGCTGTCGCCGCTCGATGTCCGCTACAATGTGCTGCCCTGCCGTCTCTATGACAGCAGAGCACTGTGAGCCGGGCAGGAGCCGTTTTCATTGGCTTCTGGCCCTGTCATTCATGTAAGCCGTTCCCATTGGCTTACATGGAGTGACAGGGTCGGGAGCCAATGAAAGCGGCTCCTGACCGGCGCACAGCGCTCTGCCGTCATAGCGATGGCAGAGAGAGCAGCCTGCGGCGGGGACAGAGCGACGTGACCGGCAAGAGAGGCGGATTTTAGCGGCTCTTCGCCGGGAAGCGGCGGTTTACTGGACCAGCACCCTCTGGTCCTTAAGGGGGCAGAGGGTGCTGGTCCCGAAATGGTTAAAGTCAGATCTGACAAGACTAGCTGCATGCTTGTTTCTAGTGTTATTCAGATACTACTGCAGAGAAATAGACCAGCAGGGCTGCCAGGCAACTGGTATTGATAAAAAGGAAATAAATATGGCAGCCTCCGTATACCTCTTCAGTTCCCCTTTAATCCATCTCTGTCATTGACCACGTTGAAAGAGATTGGATTGTTGGATCCTACTCCCCAGACCACTATTGTTGTTTTGAAGTTCTGACAACAGTAATGCCCCACCTCCCTTCTCTATAGTACAGAAGAGGCTGTTGAAGAAATAGCCAAGCAGCATGTCTGTGCAGCATTTTTTCCTAAACTGTCACCCAAAATGATCACAGTAACTGAGCATTATTTATACAAGGATTAAGATTATTATAATTTTTTTTTAATAAAATTGTAGTGAGTGAAAAAAGGCAAATCCCAAGGGAGAAGGACCGCTCTGGATACTATTGAACCTACTCTGTCACCCCCGTTACATCTATTCACCCAGTTGGTTGAATACACCTCCGTGAGCCCTTGAAAGGCTTTGGGAGCACTTGTGTCTCCAAATGCTCCGGAAGATGGGAGGCCCCGTACTGCGAGTATGAGTACGTGCTCACTCATGCAGAGTACAGAGCCGTCGGGAGCACTTGTGTCTCCGGATGCTCCGGAAGATGGGCGGCCCCGTACTGCGAGTATGAGTACGTGCTCACTCATGCAGAGTACAGAGCCGCCTGTCTTCGGGAGCACTTGTGTCTCCGGATGCTCCGGAAGATGGGCGGCCCTGTACTGCGAGTATGAGTACGTGCTCACTCATGCAGAGTACAGAGCCGTCGGGAGCACTTGTGTCTCCGGATGCTCCGGAAGATGGGCGGCCCTGTACTGCGAGTATGAGTGCGTGCTCATTTATGCGGAGTACAGAGCCGCCTGTCTTTGGGAGTACTTGTGTCTCCGGATGCTCCGGAAGATGGGCGGCCCCGTACTGCGAGTATGAGTGCGTGCTCACTCATGCAGAGTACAGAGCCGCCTGTCTTTGGGAGTACTTGTGTCTCCGGATGCTCCGGAAGATGGGCGGCCCCGTACTGCGAGTATGAGTGCGTGCTCACTCATGCGGAGTACAGAGCCGTCTGTCTTCGGGAGCACTTGTGTCTCCAAATGCTCCGGAAGATGGGAGGCCCCGTACTGCGAGTATGAGTACGTGCTCACTCATGCAGAGTACAGAGCCGTCGGGAGCACTTGTGTCTCCGGATGCTCCGGAAGATGGGCGGCCCTGTACTGCGAGTATTAGTGCGTGCTCATTTATGCGGAGTACAGAGCCGCCTGTCTTTGGGAGTACTTGTGTCTCCGGATGCTCCGGAAGATGGGCGGCCCTGTACTGCGAGTATGAGTACGTGCTCACTCATGCAGAGTACAGAGCCGTCGGGAGCACTTGTGTCTCCGGATGCTCCGGAAGATGGGCGGCCCTGTACTGCAAGTAGGAGTGCGTGCTCACTCATGCGGAGTACAGAGCACTTGTTTCTCCAAATGCTCCGGAAGATGGGAGGCCCCGTACGGCGAGTATGAGTGCGTGCTCACTCATGCAGAGTACAGAGCCGTCGAGAGCACTTGTGTCTCCAGATGCTCCGGAAGATGGGCGGCCCCGTACTGCAAGTAGGAGTGCGTGCTCACTCATGCAGAGTACAGAGCCGTCGGGAGCACTTGTTTCTCCAAATGCTCCGAAAGATGGGAGGCCCCGTACTGCGAGTATGAGTGCGTGCTCACTCATGCAGAGTACAGAGCCGTCTGTCTTCGGGAGCACTTGTGTCTCCAAATGCTCCGGAAGATGGGAGGCCCCGTACTGCGAGTATGAGTACGTGCTCACTCATGCAGAGTACAGAGCCGTCGGGAGCACTTGTGTCTCCGGATGCTCCGGAAGATGGGCGGCCCTGTACTGCGAGTATTAGTGCGTGCTCATTTATGCGGAGTACAGAGCCGCCTGTCTTTGGGAGTACTTGTGTCTCCGGATGCTCCGGAAGATGGGCGGCCCTGTACTGCGAGTATGAGTACGTGCTCACTCATGCAGAGTACAGAGCCGTCGGGAGCACTTGTGTCTCCGGATGCTCCGGAAGATGGGCGGCCCTGTACTGCAAGTAGGAGTGCGTGCTCACTCATGCGGAGTACAGAGCACTTGTTTCTCCAAATGCTCCGGAAGATGGGAGGCCCCGTACGGCGAGTATGAGTGCGTGCTCACTCATGCAGAGTACAGAGCCGTCGAGAGCACTTGTGTCTCCGGATGCTCCGGAAGATGGGCGGCCCCGTACTGCGAGTATGAGTACGTGCTCACTCATGCAGAGTACAGAGCCGCCTGTCTTCGGGAGCACTTGTGTCTCCGGATGCTCCGGAAGATGGGCGGCCCTGTACTGCGAGTATGAGTACGTGCTCACTCATGCAGAGTACAGAGCCGTCGGGAGCACTTGTGTCTCCGGATGCTCCGGAAGATGGGCGGCCCTGTACTGCGAGTATGAGTGCGTGCTCATTTATGCGGAGTACAGAGCCGCCTGTCTTTGGGAGTACTTGTGTCTCCGGATGCTCCGGAAGATGGGCGGCCCCGTACTGCGAGTATGAGTGCGTGCTCACTCATGCAGAGTACAGAGCCGCCTGTCTTTGGGAGTACTTGTGTCTCCGGATGCTCCGGAAGATGGGCGGCCCCGTACTGCGAGTATGAGTGCGTGCTCACTCATGCGGAGTACAGAGCCGTCTGTCTTCGGGAGCACTTGTGTCTCCAAATGCTCCGGAAGATGGGAGGCCCCGTACTGCGAGTATGAGTACGTGCTCACTCATGCAGAGTACAGAGCCGTCGGGAGCACTTGTGTCTCCGGATGCTCCGGAAGATGGGCGGCCCTGTACTGCGAGTATTAGTGCGTGCTCATTTATGCGGAGTACAGAGCCGCCTGTCTTTGGGAGTACTTGTGTCTCCGGATGCTCCGGAAGATGGGCGGCCCTGTACTGCGAGTATGAGTACGTGCTCACTCATGCAGAGTACAGAGCCGTCGGGAGCACTTGTGTCTCCGGATGCTCCGGAAGATGGGCGGCCCTGTACTGCAAGTAGGAGTGCGTGCTCACTCATGCGGAGTACAGAGCACTTGTTTCTCCAAATGCTCCGGAAGATGGGAGGCCCCGTACGGCGAGTATGAGTGCGTGCTCACTCATGCAGAGTACAGAGCCGTCGAGAGCACTTGTGTCTCCAGATGCTCCGGAAGATGGGCGGCCCCGTACTGCAAGTAGGAGTGCGTGCTCACTCATGCAGAGTACAGAGCCGTCGGGAGCACTTGTTTCTCCAAATGCTCCGAAAGATGGGAGGCCCCGTACTGCGAGTATGAGTGCGTGCTCACTCATGCAGAGTACAGAGCCGTCGGGAGCACTTGTTTCTCCAAATGCTCCGGAAGATGGGCGGCCCTGTACTGCAAGTAGGAGTGCGTGCTCACTCATGCAGAGTACAGAGCCGTCTGTCTTCGGGAGCACTTGTGTCTCCGGATGCTCCGGAAGATGGGCGGCCCCGTACTGCAAGTAGGAGTGCGTGCTCACTCATGCAGAGTACAGAGCCGTCGGGAGCACTTGTTTCTCCAAATGCTCCGGCAGATGGGAGGCCCCGTACTGCGAGTATGAGTGCGTGCTCACTCATGCAGAGTACAGAGCCGTCGGGAGCACTTGTGTCTCCAGATGCTCCGGAAGATGGGCGGCCCCGTACTGTGAGTATGAGTGCGTGCTCACTCATGCAGAGTACAGAGCCGCCTGTCTTCGGGAGCACTTGGGGACACAAGTGCTCCCAAAGCCTTCCAAGGGGAGATGGCTTTAAGAGGACTTCCAAAGTAACAAAGAAAATCCTGCAGCCTGCAAGTAAAACAAAAAGTTACCTATATTTACCTGATTAAACACAAATGTATTCAGTACAAATTAAAGCTGGGTTTACCGGATTAGGTTTAATTATTTGTGTTTGTTTTTGCAAACCAATGGGAGTTTAATGATCAGTATACCTGCGTTTCTAGCATGCAGAGAGCCAAATAGGCGGCAGAGTTAGACAGGTAACAAGCAGGTGGCGACGCAAAAGCAAAACGAAACACAGGATGAAAAACTAATGCCCAATGTAACAAAAACCCAAACAGCTCTGGGTGACCCAAAACTACTAGGAAAGCATAGGGGACTTAGACCAAAAAGCCCACTGATCCATTTAAACAGATCAGTTTTTCACTAGGTTGCTCACTGTATATGTTTCACAAAATACTCACCTGCCTCCGTCCATTCGGATCCTCCATTGCTGCTGCTGCTGCCGTCCGTTTGGGTGCATGTATACTGGGAATGCCGGTATACCGGTCCCAGAGCCCCATCAGAAGCATCAGGCTACAACTGGTTTGCAATAGACCATTGGGAATCGTCCCTCACCAGGGAGATTTCTCATTGGTTTACTGAGTAGTGGACCAATAAAAATCCTCCCTGGTGCTCAGAGAGAATTCCCATTGGTCTTTTGCAATCCAATGGGAGCCTGGTGCTTCTGATTAAACAATTGTTCAAAACAGAGGCGCCACATTAGGATAAAATAGTTAAAAACCGTTTAAAAAGGGGGAGGAAGTGGTGGACTTACCTCCCACAAATAGACACACGATCAGTTATTCACTGAAAAATATCTTTATTCAAGTAGACTCCTGAATGATAGCAACGCATTTCACGGGTTACATCCCACTTCATCAGGCAAAATGTGGAGCTTGTAAAGATCCAGACCAGGTATGAGCGCCTCCGTCTGGCCTGTATCTTTACGAGCTACACATATTAGCTGATGAAGTGGGATGTAACCAGTGAAACGCGTTGCTATCATTCAGGAGTCTACTTGAATAAAGATGTTTTTCAGTGAATAACTGATCTTGTGTCTACTTGTGGGAGGTAAGTCCTCCACTTCCTCCCCCTTTTTTAACGGTTTTTAACTATTTTATCCTTATCTGGCGCCTCCGTTTTGAACATTTGTTTATTCTGAGTGTCCACCCTTGGTGGAGGGCTGTTACCCCCTTTCTTCTACGGAGAGCGACATTTTTAACCCAAGTGGGATTCTCCCCACCTGCCTACTGTACCAGAGGTAACCCACCTTTGTGAGTATATTCTTATATATTTACTCTTATGACCAATTGGTTTGACATACTGCACTATTGGGGCTCTTGCCCTGCTTTGTTTTTCAAGTACCAGATGCTTCTGATGATCAATATACCGGTGTTTCTAGGCTAGCATACAGAGACCCAAATTGGCTGTGGCAGAAGAACGATGTGACCGGTAACGAGATACAAATGGATACAAAAAATGATGCCCAATGTAACAAACTGATGCATTTCAATGAATCAGTTTTTACAGGATCAGTTTTTTATCCAGTACGGTGTGAATGTCGCCTAAGCTTGTGCTGCAGGAAAAGGCTTGTACAAGGACCATGACCACTGCTTTGAAAGTTATTTATTTAAAGTCAACTAGCCAAAGAGATTAGAGAGGTGATGAAAGTTCATAAGAGAGAAGTGATGAAAGTTCAGCACTGAGAATTTCCTGGAAAACCTTCGTGCCTGGAGATTGGGTAAGAAGAATATGTGAAGCCTTTGTGCAGGTGTACAAGGACTGCCACCTGGCAGGGATGGGGACTTGATGCCTCGGGTGATGATTCATGACCAAGGTTGTACAGACATGTTGTGAGCCTATGGAGGGGTCGGAGAAATGATGTGCAGCACACAATGCTCCGCCCCCATTGCACCGCAACAGACAAAACATCATTCATATGACCCTGCGGCAGAGTGCGCCCTCGGGGCCATATGCATAGTGCCGCCGCTCGCATGCCCTTCACCGCCCCTCGCCCAAAGGCTTACTCCCTGCTAGACAGGAAGTACGTCACTTGGATTCCCGGGTTTCCCTGTCGTATGCCATCGCCAACATATTTAAATTTTCTACAACGACCATTGACTTTTATTACTTTCACCCATGTTGCATTGCCGTGGAAATCTGCAGGTAACGCGATGTTGACTTTGCAGCAGCTCGGCGGCCGATTGGGCACTTCCAGCGCATCACAACGTCGTAAGTGTGCTAGGCCCTATTGCCTTGCATTGTCATTGCATCACCCTGCGGTAAAACAGATTTTAACACAACGCACTTGTGAGGCAAATGTAAAAAAGGGCCTCAAGAGAACCCAAGGCAAACCTCAGGTCAGTGGCGTAGCAAAGGAGCCGTGGGCCCCGGTGCAAGTTTTACATGGGGCCCCCCCAAGCACTCTATGCATAACAATTGATTCAGTGCATCAAAACCTGCAAAGGACAACCACAGTGTCAGAGTTGCAAGAAGGGGATGAGGAACAGTATGGTAAGGATTACTACTATTCAAAGCATCTATAGAAGTGATTATTACCAGCACAGGACCAACAAAGAGCTAATACTGTGATAGCAGGTGGACCCTTCGGGGCCCCTCTGGCCCAAGGGCCCCGATGCGGTCGCTACCTATGCACCCCCTATTGCTACGCCCCTGCCTCAGGTCAAAAAACAGATACTTACTGTACCTACCAATAGGAAAGCCTCTGGATCTTCCTACACAAGCTCGGCCATGCTGCAATCACACGAGCACAAGCGGCTCCGGCAACCATACTCGCTCAGGTGCAGCGCGGTCACGCTCGTGTATAAAGAGGAGTGTGGTTGTGGTCAGAATCAGATTTTTTCAGGGGTCCCCAAGGAGTAATGGAGGTTCGGAAGATGGCGTGGGCAGCCTCTCGTTTACAGGATCCTGGGGCTTCCTTCTTCTTAGGTAAGTATCCAATCTTTCGCCTCGCATACACTTAAAGAGACGCTGAAGCGGAAAAAAAATTATGATATAATGCTTTGTATGTGTTGTACAGCTAAGAAATAAAACATTAGGAGCAGAGACATAAGTCTAATATTGTTTCCAGTACAGGAAGAGTTAAGAAACTCCAGTTGTTATCTATGCAAAAGAGCCGTTGAGCTCCACGACTCTCAAAGTCACAGAGAGCTCTGTCTTCTGAAGCTTGTTATCTCAACTGTTAGTCCCTGTATTTTCTTTTTCTCTCCAGAGGACAGGTCAATAATTCACTGGCCTGCTCTGTAAAAACATTTAAAATGCTGAGTAGTGTGTAAACTGTGTGTAACTGCAAATATTAGAGAATGATGCAATGTTATAAAAAACACCATATAACTGAAAATAAAAAATATACCATCCATTATCAAACAGAAATTGCTGCAGCAGTTTGCACAACATGCACTGCATTGCAAAGTATTAGGCCCCATTCACACTAGAGCGTTTTGCTGGCGATTTCGGCAAAACGCTCAAGCGCTAGTGCTATAATACCCTATGGGCCCGTTCTTACTTAGGCGATTTGTGTTAATCAAACTTAGGCGATTTGCGTTAATAGCCGGCGATTAACACAAATCGCCAAACGCAAACGTGTAGCCTGCACCATTTTCAGGCGATTTCCCGGCCATCGCGTTTCAGTGCTATAGAAGCGCTAAACGCGATTGCGGAAAAATGCAGTGTCCAGTGATTTTTCTGCATTAAATCGCGGAAAAATCACTCCCGCAAAACGCCGGCTGTAATCGCCGGCGTTTTGCGCTTTTAAGTGTGAATGGGGCCTTAGGGCCCTGTCACACTGCAGGTGTTTAAATCAATTTTCAGAGCCTATCCAGTTTGCAGTGTTTTTTATGCCGTTTCCACCAGCCATAAGACTTGCCAAACCACCAATAAAATGCTTATAGCACTGTTGGAAACGGCATAAAACACTATAGAAAGCGATGCTGGAGTGGTGTGCAAACTGGATTAGCATTGAAAATGGATCTAAACATATGCAGTGTGAAAGGACCCTTTGTGATGCATGCAGTGCATGTTGTGCAAATTCTGCATAGCAAGCGCACATAGGAAATGATTGCGTTACAGCTTCATTTTCCTGAGTGCTGTGTGTTGTGTAGTGGGAATGGGGCCATAGATGACACCCTCTGTGTTGTTCTCATGGTCACTACAAGGTAACTTTGTAAAATGTGCCCTCTGGCAATATGCAGCATGCAAGGTGCATTTAGTGGAATTCTAAGTATCAGCGTAAGGATACCAACATAACCCCACCCCCTTCCTGTTACAGTAAAAGAAACTACTGTTTTTCAGCAGAAACCTAAAGGGAATTTAAAAAATGCTTGCTACATGTGTAGCCGAGTGTTATATTCTGGACCATTGACCCAGCAGGAAAGCAAGGCCTGGAATAAGTGACAGGAGGGAGCATAAGGAAGGCCAACATGATAGTGCTGGACATAGTCCGGCAGGGTGAGGGTTAAGTGTTGGAGAAAGAGGCAGGAAGTGGTAGGAGGAGGCGTGACAGGACAGAGCTGGGAGAGAGAGAAGGAGCTGGAAGGAAGGGAGGAGTCAGAAGCCAAAGGGAGACGCAGGAGAAAGTTTGAACTTGGCTGCTCCTGTTTATCCATGATGGAGGACGTGGAGAGTTTGCTGCAGATGGTCCGGACGGAGGCTGCAGCCCGCGGCCCCTCATGGGTCGCAGAGCAGATGACCAGGATGGCGGGTGGGGCGGATGGAGAGCCTGGAGGGCGCAGCAGTGCGCGGATATCGCGACCGCCGGAGCGGCTGAGCCCCAGCCCATCGCCCAGAGGGACTAGGCGGAGCGGAAGTCCGTCTCAGGGTCCGCCGGCTCCCCCCAAGAAAAAAGGAAAAGCAGCAGGCGGAAGAGCGGCGGAGCAGCCGGAGTCGCATAGGGAGGAGGAACGACCGGGCACCAGCGCTAGCAGTGACGGGATGACGGGCCAGGGAGATGCTGGGCCCAACGAGGAACAGCCACACGGAACGCAAGGGGCACAGCACACGCCAGCAACCCCGGCTGGGCGTCCGCAAAAAGGCGACACACGGAAGAAGGGAGGCAGCAGCACCAGGGCACAGAAGGCCGCAGCGCAACCAGCCTCAAGCCAGAAGAAGGCCCAGCAAGCGGGGAGCAGAGGTACTGGCAAGGGGAAGCAGGCGGTGAAGACCACCACGCCGGAGACAGCCCTGCGGTCACAGAGGAAGGGGTCTAGCGGCCAGCCAAGTGACCAAGGGGGCAGGGTAGCCACCCGAAACAGGCCCTGTTCGCCATCCCCACCCCGCAGAGCAGGAAGAGGCGAGTCCTCCAGGGGCCACGAGTCGGAGGTACAGCAGAGGAGGGACAACGGCGGCACGGAAAGGGGTCGAGGGAGAGAGGCCAACCGGCACAGGAATGTCAGCGGATCGGCCCGCACGGGCGATACCGCATCCGAGGGGTCCGGGGAGGACGAGGAACCGAGGAGGGAGAGTCCAAGGGTCCCGGAGGATCGTGGGGACCATCCGGTACAGCGAGGTGAGCCAATGTACAGAGCTACCAATTCCTTAAATGCTGGTGTGAGTAGAGGGGTGGGAGGCGAAAGCGAGGGGTCTAACCAGGCAATAGGGAGCAATTTGTCGAATTTAGGAGAAGGTTCAGGTGCGGCGTTGTCAATGATGACGTCGTTATTGTTGAGTATTCGAGATACCCTGCAAGGTCAGACGGCTACGAGGTCCACTCCTGTAGCAGCGTGGTCAGGACCTGCGCAAAGGGCGATAGTTGCAACGCCACCTGAAGTGACGCAGGTTAGGCAGACTAGTGTACAGACAACTACGGGGTCGACTCAGACACTTGAGACGACGGGGGAAAAAGATACAGAAATGATTCGCCTATCAGATAAGGCGCAAGGTGATGTTTACTTATGTATGAGGGGGCCTATGGGTAAGCATTTGAAACCAGAAGTGCGTGAAAAAATTTGGAAAGGGGAGTACATTGAGATTTTCTCATTGCTCCCTTTGGGTAAGTTCAATTTAGATAGGGGTAGAATTGATGAGACCAAAAAAGAGGACGAAGAGCGTAGGAGGTATCGCTTGATACCGAGGACGTTCCAAAACTGGTACCAAGCCTTTGCGATATATGCGAGCGTGCTAGGGGAGAAGCAACCGGAGTGCTGTTCAGCACTTTTTTGCTATTTTGATATGATCGGGGAGGCACATAGGATGTATGGTGGAAACGCCTGGTTGAGGTATGATGAACAATTCAGGCAAGAAAAGGCTTTTCACCCAGGTATTAGGTGGAATCATAAGAACATCGATTTGTGGATGAGCCTGATGATTCCAGGCACGAGAGCAAATCAGCCCTTTCAGGGGACGGCCAGCAGCCCTGGATCAGCGGGTCAGCTGGCCAATAGAAAGCCTGGGGTCTGCTGGAAGTTCAATGAAGGGGCATGCAAATTTGGGAGCACATGTCGCTTTAAGCACGAATGCTCAGCCTGCGGTGGAAGTCATACGGTCACAAAATGCCACAGAAAGGGAAAGGGCCAGTACGCAGACTCCTCTGGAAAAAGGGAGGAGTCCGGTGAAGGTAGCAAGGATGGAACAGTACCTAAATAGATTCCCTGATACGGAGGTAGCTGAGTTTTTGCGAAAGGGGTTTACGGAGGGTTTCAGAATCCCTAGCTTTGGGGTCCTGAGTTCGCAACCCCCATTTCGCAACTTAAAATCAGTTACGGCCCATCCGGAAGTGGTATCGCTGAAGTTGGAGAAGGAGGTGAGTTTAGGTAGAATGTCCGGCCCCTTTCAGCAACCCCCTGTGGAAGATTTGGTAGTGTCGCCTTTAGGTTTGGTTCCTAAGAAGGAGCCGAATTCATTTAGGTTAATACACCATCTGTCATATCCAAAAGGCGCGTCAGTAAATGATGGGATTGACCCGGAATCCTCCTCAGTAGTTTACACGTCGTTCGATGCGGCGGTTCGATTGGTGAAACGTGCAGGGCAGGGCGCCTTGTTGGCCAAAACGGATGTGGAAGCGGCCTTTCGATTATTACCGGTCCACCCCGCAAGTTGCAGGTTGCTTGGTTGTTTCTGGGAGGGGGGTTATTATATCGATCGTTGTTTACCAATGGGTTGTTCGATTTCATGTTCTTATTTTGAGCGGTTTAGCTCTTTTGTGGAATGGGTGGTGAAGGACGAGTCGGGGCTCCGGACGGCCATTCACTACCTGGATGATTTTCTATTCGTAGGCCCGGCTGCGTCACGTGATTGCGCACATTTACTGAATACAATGAGGTGGGTATGTGACAGATTGGGCATTCCATTAGCAGAAGAAAAGACGGAGGGCCCCCAGACAATCATAAAATTTCTCGGGATCACGATAGACTCCATTGAGATGGAATGCAGGTTACCCGAGGACAAAGTGACCGATTTGCAGGGTACTATAAAAAGAGTCCTTGGCTGTAAGAAGGTTACCCTACAAGAGCTGCAGTCTCTTTTAGGGAAGTTAAATTTCGCCTGCAGGATCATGCCCATGGGCCGGATTTTCTGCAGGCGATTGGCAAGGGCTACTGCAGGCGTTCAGCTGCCTCATCACAGGGTTCGTCTGGTAACGGCACATAAGCAAGATCTGCGCATGTGGCTGTCCTTTCTGGAGGAATTCAATGGGCGGTCCCTTTGGATGGACGAGAGTACGGGCAATCATGATTTGGAGTTGTTCACGGATGCTGCAGGATCGTGTGGGTTCGGGGCCTTCTTCGCAGGTAAGTGGTGCGCGGAAGCATGGCCAGGGCGCTGGGTGCAGTTAGGTTTTACAAAAAACCTACTGCTACTTGAATTGTTTCCTATTCTGGTAGCGGTAGAATTGTGGGGTACGTTGCTTCGGAACAAGAGGATTCGCTTTAACTGCGATAACCTAGGTGTGGTGACAGCGGTCAACAGCCTGTCAGCATCCTCACCTCCGGTAGTGAAGGTCTTGAGACAGTTGGTTCTCAGTTGTTTGAGATATAACCTGTTCATTTTTGCCGTTCACTTGCCGGGGGTGGAGAATGATGTGGCTGACGCTCTTTCTCGGTTTCAATGGCAGAGATTACGGGACGTCGCGCCGGGAGCAGATCGGCAAGGGGAGTCTTGTCCCTTGGATTTGTGGGAGATACCCCTGGGCCCATAGGAGAGTGGATATCGAACTCATTGTCAGAGGCCACCTGGTCGGCATACACGACAGTGTGGAGACAATGGAGTGAATTACAGCACCAGTTCGGAAGGGGCGAGACGGAACAGGATCAAGTGTATCTGCTGTTACAGTTCATGGCTATGAAAGGAGCGGAGGGAGTATCTGCATCGGCGTTATCAAAAAACTTGTCAGCACTTTCTTTTGCATTTAAATTACAGGGATTGCCGGACGTGACAAAGGATTTTAGGGTGCGTATGGCACTAAGGGGTTTCAGGGCGCAGCAACGGATACCAGAGAACTCCAGGCGTCCAGTCACGTTCCAGCTGCTTGAGTCGCTGGTGAACAGACTGGGATCACTGTGCAAGTCAGGGTATGAGGAATTGCTGTTCGGGGCGGCTTTCTCGCTCGCGTTTTTCGGGGCATTTAGGATCAGTGAACTGGTTAGTAAAGGGAAGCATTTCTCTGGAGGTATACTGCGGGAGGAGGTTAAGCTTCTTTCAGAATCTGTGGAAATTTTTCTCCGTAGATCAAAGACGGATCGTGCTGGTGTAGGTAGGACAATTTATTTATTCCAGATTAGTGGGTCTGCAGCATGCCCAGTTTTCAGGGTCGCAGAGTTTTTAAGGGTACGGAGCAGAAACGGTCTTTCCTTTCTGTGTCACGAGGATGGATCTTCTTTATCTAAGTACCAGTTTACGGCAGTCTTTAGGAAAGCTTTAGCCAGTTTGGGGTTAGCCGAAAGGGAATTTGCGTCTCACTCGTTCAGGATAGGGGCAGCAACGGAAGCGGCCAGGTGGGGGCTCGCGGACGAGCATATAAAGCGAATAGGAAGGTGGGAGTCATCCCGGTTTCTGCTGTATGTTAGGCCGCATTTGATTTAAGTATTATAACACGTTTTAGTTTGTGTAGTTAGTTGGTGGTTGGTTTTCCCTCTTTTCCTTTTCTTTTTCTTTCAGTGATTGGCATCTCCCCTCGGCTGGTATGGATTATGGGGCACTCCTATGTGTCAAGGGGTGCCCAGCGAGCTGCTGTAAGACCGGACGGTCGGCAGCTAGGTATTCCAAGAGCAACGGCGAGGCTGAGATGGATTGGTTTCCCAGGTTTGATGTGGGACAAGGTGCTGCCAAAAATACGGAGTCTGGTGACGCAGGACAGAGCACCAGATGTCCTAGTTATACACGCTGGAGGCAATGATTTGGCCACAAGGACCACGAGAGCAATAACCAAGGAGATAAAAGGTGATCTTTTGGAACTGCGCTCTACTTTACCCGACACTGTGATCGTGTGGTCGGAGATGGTGAGTAGGAGCAAGTGGAGACTGGCACGATCAGTCGAGAGGGTTAATCGAGCACGAAAGAAGCTCAACAGAGAGGTGTCTCGTTTCATAGTACAACACGGGGGTGTGGCGGTTAGGCATTTAGAGCTAGAAGTGGATACGGTGCTATTTTTGGAGGTTGATGGGGTTCATCTGAACCCCATCGGGATAGACTTGTGGTCGTTAGCTTTAGAAGAGGGAATTCAAAAAGCCTTAGCGGTGCGGGCGGCGCAAGGGTGAGGTTTCCCCCTTGTTTGCTGTGGCGGGGCAAGGTGTCTGGAGAATGGTGAAGGAAGGATGACTTTGAGGATTTCACTTAGGTGACTTCCTCACGTAACAAACTAATGGAGCGATAAGAAGAACAGTTGATAAGGGGCATGCCGCTGTTCCCGAGTCTGTTGGTGCGGCTGGGGGCCGGATTGAGCCGCATGCCCAGAAAGAGAATGTGTTGTTTAATTTCGATTGTTGAAGTAGCTCTGGACGCTTTGCCCTGCAAGTGAATAGTTATCGTTTTATATTAAAATGTTATTAAGGTTAATAAATGGGCTGCATTGGCCTTAAAATTCCAAAGTCAAATATGCAGTCCGAGTGTTTTGTATTAAACATAGAGTTTTTGATGTTATTTAAGGAAAAGGGGGGAAGTAAAATTAAGGGGTTGGTTTGTCCGCAGGACGGCAATTGGTCATGCACATATCAAGCAAGGCCTGGAATAAGTGACAGGAGGGAGCATAAGGAAGGCCAACATGATAGTGCTGGACATAGTCCGGCAGGGTGAGGGTTAAGTGTTGGAGAAAGAGGCAGGAAGTGGTAGGAGGAGGCGTGACAGGACAGAGCTGGGAGAGAGAGAAGGAGCTGGAAGGAAGGGAGGAGTCAGAAGCCAAAGGGAGACGCAGGAGAAAGTTTCCCGCCCACCCGCCCGTTAAGGGTAGATAGGTAGGTGGTTTGTCATTGCAGCTGGCGGGGCAAGGTGTCTGGAGAATGGTGAAGGAAGGATGACTTTGAGGATTTCACTTAGGTGACTTCCTCACGTAACAAACTAATGGAGCGATAAGAAGAACAGTTGATAAGGGGCATGCCGCTGTTCCCGAGTCTGTTGGTGCGGCTGGGGGCCGGATTGAGCCGCATGCCCAGAAAGAGAATGTGTTGTTTAATTTCGATTGTTGAAGTAGCTCTGGACGCTTTGCCCTGCAAGTGAATAGTTATCGTTTTATATTAAAATGTTATTAAGGTTAATAAATGGGCTGCATTGGCCTTAAAATTCCAAAGTCAAATATGCAGTCCGAGTGTTTTGTATTAAACATAGAGTTTTTGATGTTATTTAAGGAAAAGGGGGGAAGTAAAATTAAGGGGTTGGTTTGTCCGCAGGACGGCAATTGGTCATGCACATATCATGTGGATCCAGAGATGTGACTTCACTGGCTGCATTCTCCAAGGCAGAGCCGGGACAAGGTCCTCCAGCACCCAAGGCTGAGACACCGAAGTGCGCCCCTCCATCTTACCAGTGGTCTTCAAACTAAGGCCCCCGGGCCGAATGCGGCCCGTCAAGGCTTTTTCACTGGCCCCCCAAACACAGAATCTATAACGTATAGATGCAGCTCACTGTACCTTTAAATATCGGCAGACTGCATATAGAATAGCAGTGCTGGCATCACCCATCCACATACTGTAGATGCCAGTGAGCAGTCACTCGCTGGCTTCCAATCCAATTCTGCATCAGGTGGTACTGCTGTCCAACTGGACGGCAGGTTGTCACCTGGGTATGCTTCACTGTCTGGTGCACAAAGACGTTCTCCGGGTGCCGCATGACTGAATGGCTGCTGCTGGTAGTTTTCCTCCGGGCATGATTGGGGGGGGAAGCAAAACCTAGATTTAATGTCATGTTTTTCAACATCATTTTATGTATGTTCCGGCCCCCCAACAGTCTGAAGTATATTGACCCGGCCCTTGACCGAAAAAGTTTGGGGTCCTCTGTAATAGACTAATGCTGGGTACACACCATACGTTTTTCCGCTCGATAGATGGATCCGATAGATAATTCCCATCATGTTCAATATTCCTTCCGATCGATTCTGCGCTCGATTTCTCATAGAAGTGATTGGAAAAAGATAAGAAGAACGAGCGGAAGAGAATCGAGCGCAGAATTGAGTGCAGAATCGAGTGGAAAAAACGATCGGGTGGAAAATCGAGCGGAAAAACGTAGCGTGTGTACCCAGCATAAGATGCGCCCCAGGGCCCCCAGCACCTTAATCTCTAGTTATCTGGCTTGCAGTCACTGCCATGCATCCTCTCTTCTTTTTTCTCTGCATCAAACACACTAGGGGAATGATAGCTGAGTGAGTTGTGCGCCCCCTCCTACACTGCGCCCTGAGGCTGGAGCCTCTCTCGCCTCTGCCTGACCCTGCTCCAAGGGTGTAAATAGAATACCGCTGAAATGATATGACAGCCAGGTAACTGGCATTTTTTTGAAAATGAATAAAGATGGCAGTCTTTATATTTTCTCTTTGGACTTGAACACCTATCTCACTACTCACTCCCCACCCCCAAAGAAAAACAACAAATTGAACATACCCATCCCCCATACTCACTTGCAGGAGTCCTCACCTTCAAGATTACAGGACCCCACTGTCCGGGTGGGCAGCCAGAGGGCACCTAAAAAGGAACTATAGTGAAAATAAAAAAAAGTATTATTTTTTTTTACAATATTTTCTTATAAATTATTTAGTCAGTGATTGGCCATTGTAAAAAATTTTCCTCTCCCCGATTTCCATTCTGAAATGTATCACTGGTGGTGACATCTTTAGTCCTGCCAGGTGATCTGTACAGAATGTTCGCTACTCAGAGTTCTATGCAGAGGGAGATGCTGCTTGCTTGGCTGTTGGAAAAAGCTGTTATTTCCCACAAAGCAACGAGGTTCATAAACAACAAACTGTCAGGACCAAGGGCATGACATCACACTGTGGGAGTGGTTTTACCACAATATCAGCCGCACAGACCCCCCTGATGATCTATAGGAGAAAAGAAAAATGATTTCTCGAGAGAAAGGCGGTATCAGCTACTGATAGTTCCTCTTTAAAGCGGATTGCAGTTCACACTCATTATAACGCGTGTGTTCTGCAACAGACCTCTGGGAATCCAGCCTACAGGTACCCATTAACAACACAATTTTCCCAAACAATCGACGTTTAGATCGATCAGCGATGAGGGGCGCTGTCCATCCATTTTTGATCAGTATCAGATTAGTTGCCTTTTCCTTCCAATTTGAGTGCCCAAACGATCGATCCTGACCGATTGTAAATATCGGTTGATTATTTGGGATATGGGCACCTTGAGGCTAGGTGCACACATAGCAGAAACACTGCGTTTTTGCCGCTAATGGAAGTCTATGGGCAGCAGGACAAAACGCATATAAAAACGCGTATGCGTTTTATATGCGTGCGTTGTCAAAAACACTGGTTTTGTTGCATAATGTGCAAAAACGCACGTAATGAAACTTAGTGGGAACACAATGGTATGCGTTTTTCATGCATTTTTATATGCGTTTTTTTCCCCGCTTCCTGTTGTCTTCCTAGTGATTTGCATAAATGGAAATATAAAAAAGCATGAAAAACTCATACAAAACGCATGTGTTTTGTATATGCTAACCACAAACGCATCTGCGATAAAAACCGCAAATGCACCAAAACCGCAGTAAAAACACACAAAAAACTTGACATAAAAAGCAGCCTTTTAATGTTATGTTATGTGTGCACTCAGCCTTAAAGCGGAACTGTAGATACATTTTAAACACACTGTTTCACTTACCTGGGGCTATTGCAAGCCCCCTGCAGCCGTCCTTACCCCGCGCCGGTCCTCCACGAGCCTCAGTTTTCTCCCGCCGCCGCTCCGTTCCTCGAATTCTTACGTCGAGGCCACACGTATCTTTTCTTTGTGTTCCTCGCTGCAATAGCGCTATTGTAGACTGGAACGCGAAGAAAGGATATGCATGGCCAGAGCAACGCAGGCGCAGTGGCCCAGCGGCGAAACCGAAAGTATCTGGCAGCAGGAGAGCGGAGACCCGTGGAGGACCGGCCCGGGTCAGGACGGCTGCTGGGGGCTTGCAGAAGCCCCAGGTGAGTGAAAGTGTGTTTAAAATGTATCTACAGTTCCGCTTTGAGGTAGTCATTCATCAGGCGATGATGGGAAGATTCAACTGAGAGACAAATCTCTCTCTGATCGAATCTGATTAGAGAGAGATCTGTTGGCTGCCCATACACCGCAGACCAATTCCCGATCAATTTCAGTATGAAATATTTCGGGAATCACCCGGGTCCATCGCCTCCACCGCCTTGTAGTGTTGTCCGGATCATGAACGATTCGGATCTTTGATCCGAATCTCTTTTGTGAGTCGAATCATCTGAATCATCAAAATGAATGATTCGGTTCACAAAGGGGGTTGAGCCAGGAGCGACACGCCCCCCTCTCAGCGGGCAGCGGGGTCCTGGAAGCAGAGCAGAGATGGATCGCTCAGTTGGAGGGGAGCCAGCCTTGCACAGGGACAGGTAGATGAGAGAGAGGGGACATGGGTGCCACTGCCAAATATGTGTAGAGGCAGAGCACACGTACTGGCTATAATGTGCTGCTAATTTTAGGCCATCTGTTCCGTAGTTGTGCATAGTGAACAAATGGGAAAGTTTTGGCTCAGAAGCACAGCTCAGTAACTTTGCAGACAGCGTGCTGGGCTAGAATGACAGGGCAGGCACTGTGATTGCTGTGCAATGTGATCCTCCTGCACTCTGCTCTAAACAGCTGCACTTAACCTAAATCTATGATGAGTGTTGGAGGTGAGAAAAAGACACATTGGGGAATGCTTTTTTTCACTGTGAGACGTTTGCGTTCAAAGTATACAGATGCACACATAGGTGAAATATATTTAAAGCATATGATTGCAACATATTGGTATTGTGTGCAAAAAAAACATTTCTGCTCTCTGCTCACCCCTCTTCGTTCACCTCCCCTTCTCTGTCCACTCCCTGCCCTTCTCTGTCCATCTTCTCCCCTTCTCTGTCTGTCCACTAGTGTTGTCCAGATCATGAACGATTCGGATCTTTGATCCGAATCTATTTTGTGAGTCGAATCATCCGAATCATCAAAATGAGTGATTCGGATCGCAAAAGGGGCGGGGCCAGGAGCGACACGCCCCCTCTCAGCGGGCAGCGGGGTCCTGGAAGCAGAGCTGAGATGGATCGCTCTGTTGGAGGGGAGGCAGCCTTGCAGGGAGACAGGTAGATGAGAGAAAGGGGACATGGGTGCCACTGCCAGATATGTGTAGAGCACACATACTGGCTATAACGTGCTGCTCATTATAGGCTGTCTGTTCCGTAGTTGTGCACAGTGAACACATTGGAAGCTTTTGGCTCAGCACAGCTCAGTAACTTTGCATGCACTGTGATTGCAGCGCAATATGATCCTCCCAGACTCTGCTCTAAACAGCTGCACTTCACTTCTGGGAATGCTTTGGGGAATGCTTTATTTCACTGTGCGAGGTTTGCTTTCAAAGTATACACAGTGGCGTAGCTTAGGAGCTGTGGGCCCCGATGCAAGTTTTACATGGGGCCCCCCCAAGCACTCTATTCATAACAAATGATGGGGCGCACCAAAACCTGCCAATGGCAACTACAGTGTCAGAGGTGCAAGAAGGGGATGGGGAACAGTTTGTTGATAATTACCACTATTCAAAGTATCTATAGAGGTGATTATTATGAGCACAGGACCAATAGAGAGCTAATACTGCAGTTCAGGGAGGGCCCTACGGGGCCCCTCTGGCCCAAGGGCCCCGATGCGGTCGCAACCTCTGCACCCCCTATTGCTACGCCCCTGAGTATACAGATGAACATATAGGTGAAATATACTTAAAAAATTATTGCAGCATGTGGGTATTGTGTGCAAAAAAACATTTCTGCTCTCTGCTCGTCCCTCCTCCCTTCTCTGTCCACTCCCTGCCCTCTGTCCATCTTTTCCCCTTCTCTGTGTGTCCACCCCCCTCCCCTTATCCTGTCCACAGCAGGGAAAGACCTGTCCTGCTAGTCATTTCACCCCCCCCCCCCCCCCCCCCCAATGCTTCGGTAGTAAAATGATCCGAGATTCGGATCAAAGATCCGGATCTTTTCAATGATCCGATTCGAATCATCCGGATCATTGAAAAGATCCGAACTTCCCATCTCTACTGTCCACCCCCCTCCCCTTCTCTGTCCACTGCAGGGAAAGTCCCGTCCTGCTAGTCATTTCACCCCCGAATGCTTCCCAAGTAAAATGATTCGAGATTCGGATCAAAGATCCAGATCTTTTCAATGATCCGCTTCGAATCATTGAAAAGATCCGGACTTCCCATCTCTACCGTCTTGCCGCTGTTCCCCTATGTATAAATGTACATGTATGCATTTGAACATTACCTGCCCTGTGTCGGCCATCCGTCTTCCGAATCCGCCGCTCTGCCATTAGCTGTATACACGCCGCCTAATATAGGGCTAATAGGAGAGCAGCAGATTCGAAAGTCGGAGGGGCACCGGGACACAGGACAGGTTATGTACAAATGCACATATACATGTATATTAATACACATTTAGGCCTTGTTCACATTGCGTGTCCGTCCGCGGTGGGCTTTTGATTCAGCGTTTTTTTTAAGCGTTTTCCGGCGATTTTCTGCGCGTTTGCTCATTTTTGTGGACGTTTTTGTAAGCGCTTTTGCAGAGCGCTTCCGTCTTTTGATCCAGAAAAACTAAATACAATGTATTTTTTTTAAACGCTCACGCAATCGCTTGCGATTTTGTGAGCGTTTTGAGGCAAATCGCCTCAAACATGGCCCAAGCACCGCTTTTCTAAGCGAACCGCTCTAATATGAACTCTCTCATAGAGAATCATTGCACAAGCGCTTATTGCACATATTGCAGAATGTCCAGTCTACATGCTCTGTCAGAAATTGATCACATCGTCGATCAGGCAGGCACTCGGCGGCACCAGTTTTCACCCGATTCACTAATTATCAAATTGGATGGTCGATCGGCCGCCAATTCGCTAGATGTATGGCCATCTTTAGATATTGTATATAAAATTCAGCACAATGCAATCACTTTTCTTAGTAGGTGATTATTTATCCAGCTCTGTACAAAAAAGGGTCAGCTGAGACTTGTCAGGTATCCTAACATTTATCTCAGCTGTAACACAGACTTGTGAAAATAAACACTGAACACAATAAAAGTGTTATCAAGTACGTTTTCTGGAAACTTGTCACATTTCTGAAACCTCAGAAGAGCTTCCTGTAAATGTGGAGGATCTGCCTGAGAAAAACAGCAGATAAATGAAATGTCAACGTGCAGAAGGACTGGTTGGAAGAGAAGAGCTGTCAGAAAGAAACCAAAAGCTGCATTCCTAAAGCCTCGATGCAGCCAATAGGATGAGCGTATGCAACGCGCCGCTTCCAGGGAGCCGCTGGTGCTGTGCGAAACTCCCCCGCCCGCCGCCACTTGGTTTCATCCTGTCGGCTTGTCTCGGGATTTCTCAGCACAGGAGAGGGGTGTTCCGATTCCCGCAATCCATCCAGCTCTGCTGGGCGCGCAGACAATGGCCACGTGCTTTGCACTAGCGAGGAGCTGTTAGTTGTTGTTGAAGGAGCTGTTACTGAAGAGGTTATTGTTTGATTAGAGCACAGGTCCTAATGATATTTGCTGCAGGCAGGTGTGGAATTTCTAGTTGCACAACTACTTTATTTTTTGATGTCTCTATTTTATATTTATTTATGTTTATTCACCTATATATGTTTAGATACATATCAAAAAGAATGCCTAGTGGTACATTAACACTTTTTTGCAGAGAAATGTGCAGCCCTGAAGGGTTAATGAGTGAGGAAAGGGGGGGGGGGGGGTAATAAGGGGGGTAGCTGTGGGATGCGTTTTGAGGACGCAGCCTGTAGCCAGGTAACTGCAGGAGAGTTGCTGGAGGACAGGTGGGCGTGGCACCTCAGCTATGTGCTTCTTATGAGCAGGCATTGTTAAGCTGGTTTCACATTTATCAGCATGACAAAATGCCATTAAACGCCTTGATAAGAGGTAGCTGTGGAATGAAGTCCTGTATGTTCATATGTCACCCCCCAGGGCTATTCCTGCAAGTGGAAGTCACTGTATATATAAGAATTCAAGTGGACCTGAACAGGACAAAAGGAAAACATAGAGAAATTCACCCTGTATGTATTTAGAGAGTTTAGCCTGCCTAATGCCGGGAATACATGGGTCGACCGGCGGCTCGATTAGCCACCGGATCGACCCCAGCCGCGTCCGTGCGGATCGATTACCGCTCGCCCCCGCCGGCGCTTCCTTATCAGCGCTCGATTCCCTGCCATTGTCCGCAGGCGGGAATCGAGCGGGCGGGGACGAACGGCTTGATCGGGCCAGCTGAATATTATCAGCTGGTCGATACACGGTACAGAAACGTACCGTGTATCCCCAGCATAATTCCCCCTCATTTGTGTCTAATCACTAGTTGAAATTTGATCCCTCCCCTGTGTCACATGACTGCCTATGGCAGGTAAGCCCATTTGAAAGTACAGGCTGTAAACAAAAGTCTGCTTCCATGAATCAGGAAGTAGAAACAGTGCAGATTTATTTTAGGAATTGTATCAGCTGTAACAAAGAAATGTTCTTTGTTTAAAGGTTATTATGATGTTGTGTATCTTTTAGAGCACAGAGGATGTTCTGAGTTTAGGTCCACTTTAAGCATAGTTCCCAACTGTCCCTCTTTGGGAGCCCTGCTCTTCTGTCCCTCTTTCTTCCTCATTTTTCCCTCTTTCAGGACTGATGTGTACAGATATATGTGAATATTTGTATTTTCCATACTTTAAATTGATATATTTCTTATTTCCTATGCTATTATGAAGAGGAATGAACCAGGATAGAAAGGTCCAGTGTGGTTTGAATGATAAAAACAACACTTTGTTCTTATGAAATCTTTTTGGTATGTGTGACTAGGGGTGTGTCAGGGCATGATTAGGGGTGTGGTTGGGACGTTGGCTTAAAGAGACTCTGAAGTCTCTTAAAAATCCTCTTTTTATTACAAAAGCCTGTGTAACATCATAGCACTACCTAAACCGCTGCATCCCCGCCGCTGTAATCTAACTAAATCCCCCTAAACTCCCCGGGGGGCAATCCGGATAGCGCTTCCGTGAGAGGCAGAGCTATGAGCCGTAACTCTGCCTCTCAGCGCACCTATCAACCCGGATCGCCGCCTCTCCCCGCCCCTCTCAGTCTTCCTTCACTGAGGGGCGGGGAGAGGCGGAGATCCACCGCTGATAGACCCGTAAGGAGGCAGAGCTGCGGCTGAAAGCTCTGCCTCCAACAGCAGCAAAATCCACGACCAAGAAAGTCGTGGATTTTGCAAGGGAGAGGGGGAGTTAGGGGGGATTTAGTTCGATTACAGCCGCGGGGATGCTGCGTTTTAGTTAGGACAATAATGTTACACAGGATTTTGTTATAAAAAGATGATTTTTAAGAGACTTCAGTGTCTCTTTAAGTGTCCCTCTTTCTTATCTCAAAAAGTTGGCAGGTATGATCAAAGGTGCCCATACATCTAGTGACTTGGTGGCCGATAGACCATCCGATTCAATAAATATTATTGAATCGGATGAAAATCAGTGCCGCCAAGTGCATGTGTTCAATCGATGATGCAACCAGTTTCAGGCTGAGGATGTTGATTGGACATGCTGCAAGATGTCGGGCCGTCATGGTCGATCGGGTGCACGGCAGTAACGTCAACCGATATCGGGACAAGCGACGAAACACCCGGTACTGTTCCCCAAGTGTATAAATGTGCATGCATGTGTGCATTATACATTACCTGTCCTGTGTCGTAGTGCCCATCCGTCTTCCGAATCCGACGTTTTTCCATCAGCCCCGTACACGACACCGGCGCTTAGCATGCGGACGTATGTAACGCACACACGTGCCACACTGGCATTGTGTATAGGGCTCATGAAAGAGCAGCGGATTCAGAAGACAGATGGGCACCGCGACACAGGACAGGTAATGTATAAACACACACATACATGCACATTTATAAACTGCGGGAACAGCGACGACACAGTGGATTCAGCCAATTCCCGAGATATTTCAGCATGTAATTGATCGGGAATCGGCCTGTGGTGTATGGGCAGCCAGCAGATCTCTCCCTAATCAGATTCAATCAGAGAGAGATCTCTTACTTGGTCGATCTGCCCATCATCGCCTGATGTATGTGCTTCTTTAGTGTTTTCTATTTGTATAGGTGCTCATACAGTTGTCGATTTTCCTACTGGTCAAATCTGCCAGAGATCGATCCTGCAACATGGCTGCCCAATTGTAATTTCAATCGATTTCCGATAGGGATCAATCCAAACTATCTCGGTCGAAAGGGATCAGTCGGTTGCACAGTGTTAGTGGCGTTCAGTTGTGTGTGCAACCAACAGACACCCAGCTGGTCTTCCCCTCTGTAATGGCCCATACTCAATTGTCGCCCGTGAGTATGAGGCGTTGCACGGGCGCGCACCCCGAACCGTCGCTGCTGTCGCCAGGCGATTGGCGCGGTCAATCGCCTGGCGACAGTTGCTGCCGCAACTCCGCCACAACTGTCGCTAGTCCGCATGAGTATGCGGACTAGCGACAGCAACCTCAATAAAGCGACAGCAACCCCAATGAGCTTCCGGCGGGGGGAGGAGGAACGTCGGCGACAGCTTCCGACGCACCGCTGGTCCCTCTTCCGTGTGTGTACACGGAGGGACCTGGCGACGAGTTGTCGCCGGTCTGTCGCGCACACGCTCACGTGTGCTGGCGACAGGCCACTTTTGTAGCCCATGAGTACGGGCCATTGTTGCTCCTTCCCAGGCAGAGCAGAGTGTTGGCACATGTCCGCTGACGTGCTCCTTCCTGTGTCTTCACTCCATTACTGCTGGGGCGCCTGTACCAGGTGACCCAAAGGCATGTACAGTGCATCCTGAATTTATCACAGGTGGACTCCAATTAAAAGCGGTAGAAACATCTCAAGTATGTTCAGGGGAAACAGGATGCACCTGAACTCAATTTTGAGCTTCATGGCAAAGGCTGTGAATACTTACCGTATGTACATGTGATTTCTCTCTCTCTCTCTCTCTTTTTTTTTTTTTTAATAAATTTGCCAAAACCTCTAGTAAACCGAGGAAAAAAATGAATTTAATCCATTTTGGAATAAGGCTGTAACATAACAAAACATGGAAAAAGTGATGCCCTGTGAATACTTTCCGGGTGCACTGTATGTGCCACTGCGCTGGCAGTGATGGAGCGAAAGGACATAGGAGGAGCTTGCTGCAGCCAGGCGAGTATAAGCTCCGCTGTCAACACTCTGCCCGGCTTGGGGGGAGCACATTAGTTGGGGGGGGGGGGGGGGGGCAGGAGGTGGTGGATTTTCAGTGAATTTCATGCTGTGAACATGGCATTAGAGACTCTTTTGTTTTTGCAGTGTAAGTTCCCCTTTGTTGTCGCAGCCCTGACACACATTCTCAGTTGAGGTTGAATCAGGTCACAGAGTAATATAAGGGATAGTACATAATATGATCTGAGAATGGCAGATGTTGTAATCCTTGGGAGTATTGAATATTATCCAGCAGCGCTGTGTACATAATATGCCAGTGATAAGGATCCTGATTATTGTACTGCAGGGTGGGATGGTGTTCTGGCCTATCGCCAAAGCGGTTAAAGGGAAAGCCCAATGTACTCTATGAAAAAGTACAAGCAGGTGATAAAAGCCATATAAATGCAGAGGGCTGGGTTTGGATGTCTTGTGAAGAAGAAGCAGTGCATGAACTGTCAGCTGGCAGGTGCAGGGTTTCTCAGTGATCTATTGGCCATGGCTGCATTACACCTGGTTACACGGCACCCACCGCTGCATAACACCCGGTTACACGGCACCCACCGCTGCATAATACCTGGTTACACGGCAACCACCGCTGCATAATACCTGGTTACACGGCAACCACCGCTGCATAAAACCTGGTTACACGGCACCCACCGCTGCATAATACCTGGTTACACGGCAACCACCGCTGCATAATACCTGGTTACATGGCACCCACAGGTGCATGACACCTGGTTACACGGCAACCACCGCTGCATGACACCTGGTTACATGGCACCCACCGCTGCATAATACCTGGTTACACAGCACCCACCATGCATAACATCTGGCTACACGGCACCCACCGCTGCATAACATCTGGCTACACGGCACCCACCGCTGCATAATACCTGGTTACATGGCACCCACTGCTGCATGGCATCTGGTTACATGGCACCCACCGCTGCATGACACCTGGTTACACGGCAACCACCGCTGCATAATACCTGGTTACATGGCACCCACAGGTGCATGACACCTGGTTACACGGCAACCACCGTTGCATGACACCTGGTTACATGGCACCCACCGCTGCATAATACCTGGTTACACAGCACCCACCGCTGCATAACATCTGGCTACATGGCACCCACCGCTGCATAATACCTGGTTACATGGCACCCACTGCTGCATGGCATCTGGTTACACGGCACCCACCGCTGCATGACACCTGGTTACACGGCAACCACCGCTGCATGACACCTGGTTACACGGCAACCACCGCTGCATAATACCTGGTTACATGGCACCCACCGCTACATAACACCCGGTTACACGGCACCCACTGCTGCATAACACTTGGTTACATGGCACCCACCGCTGCATAACACTTGGTTACATGGCACCCACCGCTGCATAATACCTGGTTACATGGCACCCACCGCTGCATGACACCTGGTTACATGGCACCCACCGCTGCATAACACCTGGCTACATGGCACCCACCACTGCATAACACCTGACTACATGGCACCCACCACTGCATAATACCTGGTTACATGGCACCACCGCTGCATGACACCTGGTTACACGGCAACCACCGCTGCATGACACCTGGTTACATGGCAACCACCGCTGCATAACACCTGGTGACACGGCACCCACCACTGCATAACACCTGGTGACACGGTAACCAAGGCTGCATAACAGCTGGATACACGGCAACCACAGCTGCATAATACCTGGTTATACGGCACCCACCGCTGCATAATACCTGGTTACACGGCAACCACCGCTGCATAGTACCTGGTTACACGGCAACCACTGCTGCATAATACCTGCTTACATGGCAACCACCACTGCATAACACCTTAAAGGATACCACAACTGAAATGTGACATAATGAGATAGACATGTGTATGTACAGTGCCTAGCACACAAATAACTATGCTGTGTTCCTTTTTTTCCCTTCTAATTCTGAAAGAGTTACATATCAGGTATGTAAGTGGCTGACTCACTCCTGACTCAGACAGGAAGTGACTACAGTGTGACCCTCACTGATAAGAAATTCCCATTTTTTACCTCTTTCTTGCTCTCAGAAGCCATTTTCTGCTAGGAAAGTGTTTTATAGTTGGAATTTCTTATCAGTGAGGGTCACACTGTAGTCACTTCCTGTCTGAGTCAGGACTGAGTCAGCCACTTACTTACCTGATATTTAACTCTTTCAGGCAGAGAAAGAAAAAAAGGAACACAGCATAGTTATATGTGTGCTAGGCACTGTACATACACATGTCTATCTCATTATGTCACATTTCAGTTGTGGTATCCTTTAACACCTGGTTACACGGCACCCACCGCTGCCTAATACCTGGTTACATGACAACCACCGCTGCATGACACCTGGTTACACGGCACCCACCGCTGCATGACACCTGGTTACACGGCAACCACTGCTGCATAACACCTAGTTTCATGGCACCCACCGCTGCATGACACCTGGTTACATGGCACCCACCGCTGCATGACACCTGGTTACATGGCAACCACCACTGCATGACACCTGGTTACATGGCACCCACCGCTGCATAACACCTGGTTACATGGCACCCACCGCTGCATAACATCTGGCTACACGGCACCCACCGCTGCATAATACCTGGTTACATGGCACCCACTGCTGCATAACACCTGGTTACATGGCACCCACCGCTGCATAACATCTGGCTACACGGCACCCACCGCTGCATAATACCTGGTTACATGGCACCCACTGCTGCATGACATCTGGTTACATGGCACCCACCGCTGGATGACACCTGGTTACACGGCAACCACTGCTGCATGACACCTGGTTACACGGCAACCACCGCTGCAGGACACCTGGTTACACGGCAACCACCGCTGCATAGTACCTGGTTACACGGCAACCACCGCTGCATGACACCTGGTTACATTGCACCCACCGCTGTGTAACACCTGGCTACATGGCAACCATTGCTGCATGACACCTGGTTACACGGCACCCACCGCTGCATAACACCTGGTTACATGGCAACCACCGCTGCATAACACCTGGTGACACGGCACCCACCACTGCATAACACCTGGTGACACGGTAACCACCGCTGCATAACAGCTGGATACACGGCAACCACCGCTGCATGACCTGGTTACATTGCACCCACCGCTATGTAACACCTGGCTACATCATGGCAACCATCGCTGCATGACACCTGGTTACACGGCAACCACCGCTGCATAATACCTGGTTACACGGCACCCACCGCTGTGTAACACCTGGCTACATGGCACCCACCACTGCCCTGGCTGGGATTCGAACTGGGGACCCAGTACTGCAAGGCCAGAGTGTTATCCACTGCACTACTGTGCTATCCTATTGTTTTAATTGATGTTCTGAAATAGTGATGTTCCTTATCGTATAGCCATTGCACCCGGGATAGCGGACCAGTTATGGCTTAGAGTGCGGTGTCTAAACTATTTATAAATAGGACCCTTAGGGCCGCTTCAAACTGCATGGAACAAAGACAGATCAGTTTTCTTTGGGCATCAGTTTTTGATCTGTGACAGTAAAAATGACTAATCCATTGATCTAGAAAAATCTCTTTGTCCCCAGACTTGTGGCTCCAAAGCAGCAAAGTAAATGGATCCTATTGATTAGCAGACTGTAACAGAGAAGATCCTAACGGGTGTGAACGGATCCTTTGTTAAAGGACTGTCTTTATGGCCAGTGTGAACCGGCTCTAGGCCTCATTCACACTACAAGAGCTTTTCTGAGCGCTTTGTGATTTTAAAAGCTCTTGCTAATGTTAACCTTTGTGTGAGTGTTCACACTGGAGTGATTTTGTAAAAATCCCCAATAGCACTGCATTAGCAAGAGCTTTTAAAATCCCTTGCAGTTAAAAAGCTCTTGCAGTGTGAATCAGCCGTGAGGGCTTGTTCACACTTTGGGCTCGATTCACAAAAGGGTGCTAACTCAGTTAGCATGTCTAAAGCTTTTATTGATTGATTGATTCCTATAATGGAAGGTATAGGGAAATCGCAAAGTGCTTTAAAAAACGCTTTGGATAGCGATTTCCCGAGTGCTTCTATGAATAAATACATTGTATTCATTCATTTCTGGGTGAAAGAGTTCACTTCTTGACTATGTTCACACTATAAATCGCCAATTTTTAGTGATTTTTTAAAAACGCCTTTCCCTACGTTTTCTAAGCGCTATTGCAGAGCAATGTTTTTTTTTTCAGTTCCTAACGGAACTCTTTCACCCGGACATGAATAAATACAATGTATTTATTCATAGAAGCACTCAGGAAATTGCTATACAAAGCGCTTTTTCAAGCATTTTGCGATTTTGCTATACCTTCCATTGAGGCAAATCGCCCCAAGAATGGTACAGGCTGCGCTTTTTGGAGCGGATTGCAAGCGAACCACTCATATAGGGAATCATTGCACAAGTGCGTTTAGGACGATTTCTGAAATTGGCTGCGCTCAAAAAATACCCACAAATGCCCTTAGGGCCCATTCACACTTGAGCATTTTGCCGGCGATTTAGGCATAACGCTCAAACACTAGCGCTTTTGAAAGCGGTAGTGTAATAAGACAAGACAAATAACATTTATGTCGCGCTTTTCTCCTGGCGGACTCAAAGCGCCAGAGCTGCAGCCACTGGGACGCGCTCTATAGGCAGTAGCTGTGCTAGGGAGACTTGCCCAATGTCTCCTACTGAATAGGTGCTGGCTTACTGAACAGGCAGAGCTGAGATTCGAACCCTGGTCTCCTGTGTCAGAGGCAGAGCCCTTAACCATTACACCATCCAGCCACCTAATAAAACCCTATGGGCCCGTTCTTACTTGGGCGATTTGCGGTAATCGCCGCAAATCGCGCAAAACGCAAATGCGTAGTCTGCACCATTTTCAGGTGATTTCTCGGTGATTGCGTTTCAGTGCTATAGAAGGGCTAAACACGAACGCGGAGAAATCGCTGCACTGTCCAGTGATTTTTCCGTGTGAAATTGTGGAAAAATCACTCCCGCTAAACGCCGCCAAAAATTGCCGGCGTTTTGCGCTTCTAAGTGTGAATGGGCCCTAAGTGTGAACAAGAGTTTTATTATTGTTGTGGTTCCAGCTGTGGAGATTTCCCTCCATCTCCCACAGCAGTGTCAGAGTCACAGAGAGCAGGAAGTGAGGCAGAATCTCTACAATGAGAACACAGGCGGCAACAGAAACATGACAATGGCTCTAATTCTTCCCCATCACTTCAAGAAAAAAGTTCTGGCTGAAATTCCATCTTGCATAAAAACTTGGGACTGCTCAGTCAGGATGTTACATGTGAAATA